>NC_092784.1:51203168-51243168 GCF_047496795.1 Chiloscyllium punctatum
TCACACACAGACACACGAGGTAGGAGCAGGAGTAAGGCCATTCGGCCTTCGAATCAGCTCCACAATCTCATGCTGACCTGATTGTGAACTCAACTCCGCAATCCCACTTGGGCGTTGACTCAGAGAAAAGATTGTAGAGGCTATTGGACGCAGCCAATGTTAGTGACTGCAGAGATATTTTGAAACTCATGTTAAATGATACTAGATCACTGTATCACTTTGAGATATATAAAACACATCTAACTTGCAGTACCAGCGTACCAGCCCTTCAGTATACATGGCCCAAACAGTTTGCTCAGGTAATGTATTACGAGGTTTTACTTTAGTAACAATTACTCTCCCAGATATTCTTCACTGAGGATATTTTTTTCTTTCATTCATTCCTAGACCAGTATAGTTTGGTTTATTCACTCATGGGACATGGGTATAGCTGGCTGGCCAATACCAATTGCACATGTGGCCCTTGGGAAGGTGCTGGTAAGTTGCTGACTTGAGCCACTGCTATTTTCACAGTATAGGGGCATCTGCAATGCTTTGGTCAGGTACTTCCAGGATTTTGACTCTGTGACAGTGAAGGAACCGGGGCTGGTATAGTTCAGGGGTTGGTGGTTTTGAGGGAAGTCTGCAGGTATTCGCATGCATCTTTTGCCCTTCTCCTCCCAGGTGATGGAGGTTACAGGTGTCAAAGGAATCTCGAGTGTACCTCGTAGATGTTTCACACTGCAAGTGTATCACTGGCAGAAAAGGTAAAAGAGGAGGTTAATCCCACAGAGTCTGCAGTTTAACTGCCATTCAAATCAGGGAACAAGGTGTGATGCTTTCAAGTTCTGACAAGGACTTACTTTCAAAGCAGAACCAAAAGAAAGGCCAAGAGAGAGATTTGAGGAAGGCATCTGCTTCAAAATCCAGGCAGAACAGTGAAAGGGAACAGTTGTCACATCCTGACCCACCTCCTCACAGCGTGATCTAATGCCTTTTAACTGAGGGAGAGGATCTGATTTTGCACCAATCTAATTTGGCCAATTGTCCAATTGCTACCTTCTCTTTTCTCGCTGCCTTTGATGCTCTTCCCCTCTCAACCCTTCCTTCTCCACTCTTCACTTTCCCTCCTTACCCTCATTACCTTTTTCCTCTCTTCTCTTTTCCTCCTTTATTTTCTATTTCCCCTCTCCTTCACCCCTCCTTCCCTCCCTTATCCTACCATCTTGTCACCTCCCATCCTTCTATGTCTTGTCATCCTCTCCCTTCCCTTCTCCTCCTCTCCCTTCCCTTCTCCTCCTCTCTTCCCCACCTTTCCTCCATTCCCCTCCCCTTCTGTCTCCTCTCCCCACCTCTCCTCTCCTCTGCCACTCGTCCCTCCCTTCTCCCCCTCCCCTCTCTCCTCCCCCCGGTGTTGGTAGGTTCAATCAATCCAAGATGGAGTAATGGAGGGCGGTGGGGATATGTATGGACAAGCAAATACGAGGTGGAGATGCAACCCTGGGCCTTACAGATAAACCAGCCATCTTCAAATTGCCCACGGTTTCCAAGGAACTGTAGGCGTTTGACTCAGTCAGACACTCAGCAGTCCCCACCCTGCCCCATCCAATGCCAACAAGTCTTCCACTGCCACTGAATGTGGAAGCTCCTTCACCTGAATACCATGTGTGCCCTGGATCCCTGGAAACTGGTGCAAGCCCATTGCTGAACCCACCCTTCAATGCCACTAACTGAAATAGCAATTCACAGGAGCATCTCACCCCTTGGTTTGATACAGTTTCACCATTTCAGGGAGACTAGGGAGTTACTGCTCGCTATCCTGATCAACAGTTATCCTCAACGATATCACCAAAAATACTCTCAGCTCATCGTCATTGTTGTGTGTGCGTGTGTGTTTAGAATCATAGAATCCCTACAGCGTGGAAACAGGCCCTTTGGCCCAAGAAATCCACACCGATCCTCCGAAGAATAACCCACCCAGACCCATCTCCCTTACCCTATTTTTCTATTTTTACTCCTGACTAATGCATCTAACCTACACACTGTGGGCAATTTCCCATGGCCAATCCACCCTGACCTGCACATCTTTGGACTATGGGATAAAACCAGAGCACCCAGAGGAAACCCACATGGACACAGGGAGAATGTGCAAATTCCACACAGTCACGTGAGAGTGCAATCGTGTGTGTGTGTGTGTGTGTGCGTGTGTGTGTGTAGGTGTGTACAGTGTGTGTATGTGTTTGTGCATGTGGGTGTGTGAGAGATAGTTGTGACTGTTTGTGTGTGAGGGAGACTGTGTGCAGGTGTATTTATGTGTGTGTGATTTTGTGTGAGTGTGTGTCGGTGTGCGTGTCTGTGTTCGTCAGTGCGTGCGTTTCCACAAGTTGGTTATTGCATTTCCTGTATTACAACAAAAGTGTTCAAGAGGTTGGAAAGTCCTGAGGTCAGGCAAGGCGCTATCGCAATGCAAGTCTGTCTTCCTTTCCCTCCTGTAGGTGGTGGGTGTCAGAGCCTCGGTGTGTATCAACCATGGCTCAGTCAGTGCCTCTGACGGACTGGGTTCAAATCCCACTCCAGGGTTTGAGCGAGACGATAAACTGAGGGGCCTATCTGCCTGTCCCACTGGGTGCTAAAGATTCTCTGCACAGGAAAGCAGGGCTGGGGTGTTCTGAATAATATTCACCTCCCAATCAATATTCAAGAAAGAGATGATCTGGTCACTGTCCATTTGGAGTTTTTTGGGAGCTTGCTGTGTGATCATTGACATCTTTTCTGCATGACAGTAGTGACTACACTTTAACAAGTACAAAGCACTTTAAGAGCCTTGGTATCTGTGCTATGCAAAGGCAAACTTTTTTTCTCTCTTTCATGTCTCTCAATGATAGATTTCCCTATGTCTCAACAGTAGCTCAATAGTTAGCACTGCTACCTCACAGTGCTAGGAACCTGGGTTCGATTTCAGCCTCGGGTGACAGTCACTGTGTGCAGTTTGCACGTTCTCCCCATGTCTGTGTGGGTTTCCTCCCACAGTTCAAAGATGTGCAGGTTAGGTAAACTACATGCTAAATTACCCATTGTGTTCAGGGATGTGCATGTTGGGTGTATTAGCCATGGGAAATGCAAGGATAAAGTAGGGGGAATGAGTCTGGGTAGGATGCTGTTTGGAGAGTTGGGCCAAATGGCCTGTTTCCTAAGTCCTATAGGAAGGGTATTATTAAGGTGGAGAGAAAAGATTTACCAGGCTGTTAAATACAAACTGAAAGAACTGTGGATGTTGTAAATCAGAAACAGAAACGGAAATTTCTGGAAAAGCTCAGCAGGTCTGGCAGTATCTGTGGAGAGAAATTCGAGTTAACGTTTCAGATTGAGTTCCCCTTCCTCAGAAGGATCTGGGTTCTGAGGAAGGGTCATCGCTCTGAAACATTAACTCTGATTTCTCTCCACAGATGCTGCCAGACCTGCTGAGCTTTTCCAGAAATTTCTGTTTCTTATTTACCAGGATGTTGCCGGGAATGGAGGGCTTGAGTTATAAAGAGAGGCCGGCTAGGCTGGGACTTTTTTCACCGGAGCGTAGGAGGTTGAGGGGTGACCTTTTAGAGGTTTATAAGAACGTGAGGGATGTGGACAGGGTGAATATCAGAGGTCTTTTCCCAAGGATAGGGGAGTTTAAGACTGGGGGGCATATCTTTATGGTGACAGGAGAAAGATTTAAAAAGACATGAGGGCAATCTTTTTACACAGAGAGTGGTCATGTGTCGAATGAACTTTCAGAGGAAAGTGATGGATACGGGTACAATTCCATTGTTTAAAAGACACTTAGATCAATATATAATTAGGAAAGGTTTGGATGTATATAGATCAGGAGCAGGCAACTGGGACTAATGGTCAGCAAGGACTGGTTGGACCGAAGGGTCTGTTTCTGGGCTGTCTGACTCTATGACTCTAAGCTCCTTCACTACTCCTGGCCAGAAGGTGGTTAGAGGGGACAGACAGCTACAGCACAATAAATGAAAACCAATGGCTATTTCATTTCCCTCTTTCTAATACTCAACTCAAATTGTGTCCTCACCATCAACATTCCTAACTGAGCATCTGCAGTTCTCTGTTTTATTCCAGTCCAGTCTTTTATCTATGAAACCAGGAACAGATCACTCAGCATGTATTACATCAAGCAGGTACCCGTGCCAACTGCATTGTGTTTAACAGTCGCCCGTTTATTATGTGTTCTGTTTATCTGATTTAAAAGCTCATAAGATATAAGACCAGAATTAGGCCATTCGGTCCATCGAGTCTGCTCAACTGTTCCCTGATATGTTTCTCAATCCCATTCTGCTGCCTTCTCCCTGTAACCCCTGATCCCCCTTACCGATCAATAACCTATCTATCTCTGTCTTAAATACACTCAATGACTTGACCTCCTTTAGGGCAGCTCAGTGGTTGGCACTGCTGCCTCACAGCGCCAGGTACCAGGGTTCGATTCCAGCCTCAGGCGACTCCCAGAGTTTGCACCTTCTCCCCGTGTCTGCACGTGGGTTTCCTCCGGGTGCTCCGGTTTCCTCCCACAGTCCAAACGATGTGCAGGTTAGGGTGGATTGGCCATGGGAAATTGCCCACAGTGTTCAGGAATGTGAAGGTTAGGGGCAAATGTAGAGGAATGGGTCTTGGTGGATACTCGACGGAAGGTCAGTGTGGAGTTGTCGGGCCGAAGGGTCTGTTCCCATGCTGTAGGGATTCTATGAAATCTATTTCTATGAAAATCTCCTCAGCCTTCTGCAGCAATGAGCTCCTCACATTAACCACCTGAAGAAATTCCACCTCATTTCAGCACTAAAGGGTCGGGCCTGTTGTTCTGAGGTTGTGCCCTTGGGTCTGCATCCTGTACGTTTCAATCAGATTCACCCCCCGCCCCATCCTTCTAAACTCCATTGAGTACAGACCCAGAGTCCTCAACCTCTCCTCACATGAGGAGAAATGGAGAGGGTATAAGGAGAAGGTGGGGGTGGGTGCAGGCAAGTAGAGAGGGCGTAGGTAGGAGGACAAATGGAGGTGGAGTGGGTAGACAGGGGAGGGGAGGTGAGAGGGGTCGGGAGGAGTGGAGGTGGGGGGTGGTGTAGGTAGAGGGGAGATGGAGGACAGGGCAGAAAGGCAGGGGTTATAGGGAGAAGAGGGAGGCAGAGGGGGTTATAAAGAGTAAGGGAGGAAGAAGCAGAGGGGGTGTGGGGGGGGGCAGAAGGGAAGGGGTTATGGGGAGAAGAGGAAGCAGAGGGGGTAGGGAGGAGGGGAGGTGGAGGAGGAAAGGCAGAGGGGGTTATAGAGAGTAAGGGAGGAAGAAGCAGAGGGGGGTAAGGAGGGGGGAGGCAGAAGGGCAAGGGACTGTGGGGAGGGGGGCAGAAGGGGAAGGGTGGAAGGGAGGAAGGGAGACAGAGGGGGTTATAGAGAAGAGGGGACATGGAGGGAGAGGGGGTATTGGAAGAGGGGAGGTGGAGGAGGTCAGGATGGGGGAATGAGCCACGAGAAGAGTAGTTTCGATTTATTCATGGTTTCACACATTGCACAATGAAGGGAGGGGAGACTTCCCCATGGGTTTCAATGAATACAGTCACTGTTTAGTTTCACCGTCACACCATGGGGAAGGTTTGTGATTCCTACCCTTGTCAAACAGCGGACTGGGTGCAGACAGAGGTGAATGGCACTCGGGGCTGGTTGGTTTTACAGTGAGCCATGTCAGCCTGGAGATGGGTGACGGGGGATTTCACCTCACGCTCAGCATCCAGCAATGAGTCAGCCAAGTCACGCCAGGCCCTACCACAGGGGAGAGGGAGTGGGGGGGGGGGGGGGGGGGGCGGGGGTAGAGGTGGAGCTGTGCAAGCTGCCTTACCCGAAACCCATCGAGAGGCCCTCTCTGATGGTGGTGACCTCATCTCGCCAGCGGATGGTGGGGCGATTCCTGTTGACATGGTTAAGCTGTGGTGTTAACCACAGCCACAAAATAGCACCCTTTCGTGACTGGTGAGTTGGTGACTGAAATACAACCTCAGGCACGCGGGGCAGAGCAGGAGGCGCAACATTCACCCCTGCCCTGAGCTGGGAACTAAGAAGCAAGTGCTTTTGAAAATAAAACCCTTTTGAAAATAAAACGACTTTGAATTCTGCCCCAGCCCAGTCGAGTTTTCTCTCGGTCGGGCTGGCCGGATCACACCCCAATCTCTGATGCATGGGGTCGGTGCAAGACAGGGTCTTTCCACACCACCCCCCCCCACCACCCCACCCCCAAAGGCTCATGGGTAAGTTCCAGGAGCGGGGTGAGATTTGTCAGTTGGAATACAAAGGTTGAAACTGGGAGCTCGTCCACTTTTGGCAGGAGGAACATAAAAGGAGAAGTCAAAAACAAAGAGAGGCTGCAGAATGCTTAAGGTGTGTGGCTCAGTGGGCTAGCACTGCTGCCTCCCAATGCCATGGACCCAGGTTCGATTCTAGCCTCGGGTGACTGTCTATGTGGGATTTGCATATTCTCCCCGTATCTGCTCCAGCTCCTTCCCACAGTCCAAAGATATATAGGTGAGGGTGGATTGGTCATGGGGAAATTGCCCCATCGTGCCCAGGCATGTGCAGACTAGGGTGGATGTGCCACGGGGAAATTGCCCGTAGTGTCCAGGGATGTGCAGACTGGGTGGATTAGCCATGGAAAATGTAAGGTGATAGGTTAAGGGGTCTGGGTCTGGGTGGGACCCTCTTCAGAGGGTCAGTGCAGACTCAGTGGGCTGAATGGCCTGCTCCCACACTGTAGGGATTCTATGATACTGTGTTGGGTTTTGTCTGGCCAAAATGTGACTCCCGTCTGAGCACTTGTTGTAACCTTTCAAGGCCACTAAGGATGAGTTACAAATGCCAGCCAGGTATGGGTCCTGGGAACAAACTAAAAGATGCCACCCCCCTGCTCGCCACTCCCCATTTGGTGCATTGGTCCTGTACTAGCTCCTGAAAGAGTTATCCCATCATTCCCACTTCCCTAGCTCACAGACCTAGGTTTCTTTTTTCCCTTTTTCAAACGTTGTTTGATTCCCTTTTGGAAAGTTACTCTTGGACCGGCTTCCACCTCCCTGGCAGAGAAAGTGTCGCATCCCGCTACGTGAACACAATCTCACACAAGTTGCCCCTCGACAGTGATCCTTAAAGCCGAGTCCTCAGCTTACTGTCCCTTCTGCCTCTGTAACAATATTAATTCTTTACTCATTCTCCCCTTGTCCCGTACTTCCCCCGGTGTAAACAGAACTGCCCCAGGCTCTTAGCCCTCCTCACCTTCATGTGTGAGGAACTCTCTTCTATTCCTGCACAGGATGTGGCCATTCCGACCATCACTGAACTGCCCTTGAACTGAGCGGCTGCTGGGCCAATCCAGATGACAGTTAAGAGTCAACCCCCATTGGCCTTGGGTCTGGGGTCATGTGTAGGCCAGACCAGGCAACAGATTTCCTTCCCGAAAGGATGTCAGCGAACAATCACTTCATATTTCCAAATTTGTTCATTTGTTGAATGTAGGTTCGTTTTTTTCAACCAGATGCCATGGCAGCGAGGGTTAGTTGGCTGGTTTGCAGTGGGTGTGACACCAACAGCATGGGTTTGATTCCTGTACCAGCTGTGGTTACCACAGACAACTCTCCTTCTCAACCTCACCCCTCCCCACCCCTGAGATGTGGGGACCCTCAGGTTAAACCACCCCAAGTTGTCTCTGTCTCATGAGAGAACGCAGGACCATGGCGACGTTAGCCTGGCTTTTGGGATAGTTGACTTCACTGCAGCCTCCCCCCGTCGTGTGTGGATTAACTGAGTCCATTTCTCTTTTCTTGAATGGCAGTGTAACCGACCTGCTCAGCAAGTGCAGTGGTGGCACAAAGTTATGGTGAGCGGCAACTTCCCCTTTCCTCTCAACCCCAATCACGCATCTTACCAGCCTGACAACACTGCTGTGTGGAGGTAGGGGCTGGAGCACTAACCCATGACCACATCCAAGGTGAAACAGAACCCTACCTTTCCCCTAAAATTGGGCCCTCAGTTTGAGTCCCCCCCTTCAGTTGTTCAGGTTTGGGGACAGGGCGGGCAGCGGTGGACATTAAGGTCATACACTCTCTGACAGTGCGGCCTTCCCTCAACATGCTGCCCTGTGGAGTCCGTCCACACCTCAAACACCAGGCTGCCTCTGTCTCAATGGGCTGAGGAGGGAACATGGGAACAGGAGTGAGGCTATTCTGCCCCTCACACTGCTCTTAGCCCCAACGCTCAGATAGATTATCGCTGATCTGCACCAGGACTCCATTTTCCAGCTTCGCTTTCATCGCCATTATTAGTGTTACTACTCCCACTGCCATTTATTTTGTTTATATTCATTCACGGTACGATCATGTCACTGGCTAGACCAGCATTTACTGCACACCTCCCCCCCCCCCCCCCCCCCCCATCCCCGCCCCCCCCCCCCAAATACCCAGAAGGAAGTTCAGAATCAACCACATTGGCTCTGGAGACACATGTAGGCCAGGCCAAGTAAAGATGGGCAGATTTCCTTCCCTAAAGGACACTAGTGAACCAGGTGGGTTTTTCCCCTGATAATGGCTTCACTGGACAGTTAATTCCAGATAATTATTGAATTCAAGTCCCACCAACTTCCTGAGCAGGATTCAAACCCAGGTAACCCAGGATTACACAAAATACACAAAATTGATATTGTTTCCAGAAGCAGAAGGGATAGTAAGCTGAGGACTCAGCTTTAAGGATCACTGTCGAGAGGCAACTCGTGCGAGATTGTGATTCATGCAGCGGGATGCGGCACTTTCTCTGTCAGAGAGGTGGAAGCCGGTCCAAGAGTAATTTTCTAAAAGGGAATCAACGCTTGAAAATTGGAAAAATGAAATCTAGGTCTGTGAGCTCGGGAAGTGGGAATGATGAGTCCAGGGCCAATGTACAAAATGGCCTCCTGCCACGTTAACTAGGTCTCTGGATCAATAGCCCAGCGACAGTACCACTAGGCCATCGCCTTCCCCTTAATGCAGGGCTGCTATCATTGTGACACTGCCACATGTGATTCACTGGGCAGATTCAGAAGGTCACTGGCTCAGGCCTCACTATGCAGATATGCTGATACTGCAGGGGAGACTCACCTACACTCATAAGGCAATGGTGGCTGGGTGGGGTGGGTAGACAGCACCTGACATTGTGACTCTTCTGGATTTAGTAAGAGTCAAGATTGGAGTGGCGCTGGAAAAGCACAGTATCTGAGGAGCAGGAAAATCGACGTTTTGGGCAAAAGCTCATCATTAGGAATCAGTAAGGCCCCACCGTTGCTCTGATACTGCTAAGTACAGAAGGAGAGCTTGTATCTGGTCATGGGTTAGTGCTCCAGCCCCTATCTCCACACTGTCTCGCACACAGCAGTGTTGTCAGGCTGATAAGGTGTGTGATTGGGGTTGAGAGGAAAGGGGGAGTTGCCGCCCACAATAACTTCGTGCCACCACTGCACTTGCTGAGCAGGTTGGTTATACTATCATTCGAGAAAAGAGAAACTGACTCGGTTAATCTACACGCAATGGGGGAGGTGGGAGTGAAGTCATCCATCCCGAAAGCCAGGCTAATGTCGCCATGATCCTGCGCTCTCTCATTAGACAGCGACAACTTGGGGTGGTTTAACCTGAGGGTCCCCACACCTCTTGTGAGGGGTGCGGTTGAGATGGACAGTCTCTCAGGGTAACCTCAGGGAATCAAACCCTCGCCATTGGCATCACTTCCATCGCAAACCAGTGAAATTTAACAACGGCCTGTTGTCAACCTACGTCCCTGTCAAAAAACAGATACACGAGGTGTCTGAGCATCACCCTCTGTCTCCCCATGAGTATTCCCCCTCTATCTCCCTCAGAGCCAAAAGGTGTGGTGCTGGATAATTCAGGCAACATCCAAGGAGCAGGTGAGTTGACGCTTCGGGCCTAGGTTCTTCATCGGGAAGGGCGAGCTGATGCTCGAAATGTCGATTCTCCTGCTCCTCGGATGCTGAGTGATAGGCTGTGCTTTTCCAGCACCACACTTCCTAACTCTAATCTCCAGCATCTTGCAGTCCTCACTTTTTTTCTCTATCTCCCTCAGGCCTTGTTAGGAATTCCCGATGGAGCATCCGTACTGAACACAGACAATACTGAAAGAGCGAGGCCTCTGAGTCATCCCAGTAACACTTGACCAGACTCTCCAGAGTACAGCCATTGCCTCAGAGGAGGAAATGCGGCAGGCCCATTGCTGCGCAGCTACGACATACGCACCAGGTCTGGTGATACTGGCTGGGGGGGGGGGGGTGGTTAAATGTTGGCTGGAGAGATCCTTCCGAACCAGGTGACTGGGCTCTCTCGTTTCTGCCCAAGGGGAGCAGATGTGGCTTCATGTCATGTCTGAGAGGAGGGGGCCCCTGACAGTGCGGCCCTCCCTCAGACACTGCCCAGTGCAGTCTGCCCACGGCTCAAACTCTTGGCTTCAACTGGAGTGACGGGCTGCCTCAGTCTCACTGGGCTGAGGAGGGAAAGTCGATCCTTGAGTGAGGCCATTTGGCCCTGCACATTGGCACCTAGCCCCACCATTCAAGTAGATTATTGCTGATCAGAACCATACCAACTCCGTTTTCCAGTCGGGATTTCATCTCCTTTAATTCCCTTCCTTCGCCAAACTTACTGTTCAATCCAGTACCTCAGTGTGGAACTGTTTGATAGGCAGAGCTCTGGCTGACTAGTCCATGGTCTTGCCTCTGAATTAGAAGGTGGTGGGTTCAGGTCTCACTGTTGCAGACACTGTGTAGGGGCAGAGCTGCTCTGTTTGAGGGTTGTGGCCCTCAGTTGAACCATTAATCCTGCCTGTCGAAGATGATCCAGTTTGAGGCCTACCTATCAAATGTTGGAGGAACTCAACAGTACCTGTGGAATTCTGAAGGACCATCATTCCAGACTCCGGAAGCATTAACTCTGCTCTTTCTCTCCACAGATGTTGCCAGACCTGCTGAGTTTCTCCAGCATTTTCTGTGCTGGCTTCAGATCTCCATTGAACACAGCATCTTGTTTTTATTTGAGGTGATTTGGGCAAATATTACGGGCACCCAGTGGTTTTCTGGGCTGGCTTCAGGTTTGGCTGGTTGGTGATGATGGGCACACTCATCCCCGGGGGGTTGGGTGGCGAGGGTGCAGTGAAGATCGGACATGGAACAAGACAGAGCACCAGTGGAGTCATAGAATATAGAGCATAGAACATGGAACATGGAACATAGAGGCAGCATGTGGCTCAGTGGTTAGCACTGCTGCCTCACAGCACCAGGGACCCGGGTTCAATTCCAGCCTTGGGTGACTGCCTGCTTGTAGTTTGTACATTCTCCTTGTATCTGCATGGGTTTCCTCTCACAGTCCAAAGATATGCAAGTCAGGGTAAATTGGTTGTGCTAAATTGTCCAGGGATTTGCAGGCTAGGTGGGTTAACCATGGGAAATGCGGGGTTACAGGGATGCGTTTGGGTGAGATGTTCTTTGGAGGGTTGGTGTGGACTTGATGGGCTGAATAGCCTCCATCTTCACTCTAAGGATGTGATGGTGAAGGGAGCCAATGCCCACACTGTCATGGAGATAATCAACTGCTCTCACACCTTGATGCATTGGCACAGCTCTATAGTCATTGCATGAAGTGGAGGTGCTGGAGTGGACAAGGTCAGAAGGGGCAGTATTGGACTATAACCTGGGTGTGGTGTGACCTCTGACCTTAGTCATTACAAGCTGCCTTTCCTGCCCTCACACCAAACTCCAAACGCAATCTGCCCCAATTTCATAAATCCCAAAACAAAGTATGGGGAAAGGGGTAATATCACTGGGTCATGGGAATACAACCAACAATCTCACTCTTTCAAAGATCCAGTTGAGGCATGATGGGCCAAATGGCCTCTTTCTGTGCTATAGAGACAATCAGAGATTCATCTTTAACCTCCTTCTGGCTTTGTTCTTTCTCTGAGGTGTTTTATATTTGCCTGCCCCAAGAGACTGCCTCAATGAGTGGGGAGTGGTCCATGAAGGGAGGGAGGTAGTCTCAGTGTGGAGCAGATCAGATGGAGCAATCAGTTTGTTCCTGTTGGTCACCTCTGTATGTCTGTGTGTCCATGTGGGAGACACTAACTAAATTACACTGTATGGAGAATAGTACGGATATGAGCTGAATGGCCTCCAGCCATTCAATGATTAATGATAGGCTTCGATCACCACAGACACAGACACACACACACAGAGACACAGACACACACACAAATATACACAAACACTCAGAGAGAAACATACACAGGCACACAGAGACAGAGGCACACAGAGAGACAGGGGCACACAGAGACAGACACACAGAGAGACAGAGACACAGAAAGACAGGGGCACATAGAGTGAGAGAGACATGCAGAGAGAGAAACATACACAGAGACAAGGGCACACAGATACAGACACACAGAGAGACAGGGGCACACAGACACAGAGGCACACAGATACAGACACACAAAGAGACAGGGGCACACAGACACAGAGGCACACAGAGACAGACACACAGAGAGACAAGGGCACACAGATACAGACACATAGAGAGACGGGGCACACAGATACAGACACACAGAGAGACAGGGCACACAGACACAGAGGCACAGAGAGACAGGGGCACACAGACACAGGGCACACAGAGACAGACATACAGAGAGACAGAGACACACAGAGACAGACACAGAGAGAGAGACAGGACACACAGACACAGAGATAGACACACAGAGAGACAGAGACACAGAAAGACAGGGGCACATAAAGAGAGAGACATACAGAGAGAGAAACATACACAGAGACAAGGGCACTCAGATACAGACACACAGAGAGACGGGGCACACAGACACAGAGGCACAGAGAGACAGGGGCACACAGACACAGAGACAGACATACAGAGAGACAGAGACACACAGAGACAGACACAGAGAGAGAGACAGGGGCACACAGACACAGAGACAGACACACAGAGAGACAGAGACACACAGAGACAGGGGCACATAGAGAGAGAGAGAGATACAGAGAGAGAAACATACACAGAGACAAGGGCACACAGATACAGACACACAGAGAGACACGGGCACACAGATACAGACAGAGAGAGAGAGAGATACCTACAGAGAGAGTGACATACACAGAAACGGGGCACACAGACACAGAGAGACACTGAGAGACAGGGCACATAGAGACACAGGGGCACACAGTGAAACAGGGGCACAGAGAATCAGAGACCCACACAGAGACAGGGGCACATAGAGACAGAGACCCACACAGAGACAGGGGCACACAAACACAGAGACAGATACACAGGGGCACACAGAGACAGAGATACACACACAGACAGAGACACCCAGGAACACAGAGACACACACAGAGACAGAAACACATACAGACACAGAGACACACACAGAGGCAGAGATAGAGGCACACAGAGAGACAGAGATTCACACAGACACAGAGACACACACAGACAGAGACACACACAAGACAGAGACAGAGACACACAGAGAGACAGGGCACACACACAGGGACACACGAAGACAGTCACACACAGAGACTGAGGCACACAGACACAGAAAGACAAGGGCACACAGACACGTGAGCGCACAGACACAAATAACCTAAATACTCAGAGACACGCAGACGTGGATACCAGACAGAGAGGTATGTACACACACAGAATAGAATGCAGAGATCTGTTGACAGCTTGCCTTAACAGCACTCAGCAGTTACGAGAGTGAGGTTGCAGGAGTCAGCAATCCCTGGGTTGCTCTCGAAGGGGTTAATGGCTGAAAGTGCGGAGTTTTTATTGTGGCTGGCCGTTGCCTTGGCAACATGTACACATTTTGGATGTCGGTGCAGTAACATTGGGCTGTTGTCAATACAACAGCCTTCACTGAGGGGTGGAGAAGAAAATGAGCCGCTGATTATCTTGGGTTACCGTAATGTTGCATAGATACTGCTGCCACTGCACCACATGGGTGGCTTATTTTAAAGGCTTAACCTTTTTTACATCCTCCTTGACATAAACTGCAATACGTATTTTTAACCATATATTCTATCATCGACCTCTACTCCCCAGAGACCATCCACCCTCTAGAATACCAGCATTAAGCACCACTCCGGTACCTTGATTAGATTAGATTCCCTAGAGTGTGGAAACAGGCCCTTTGGCCCAACAAATCCACACTGACTCTCCAAAGAGCAACCCACTGCCCCCCCCCCCCCCCCCCCCCCCGCCTCAACTAATGCACTATGGGCAATTTAACATGGACAATTCACCCTGACCTGCACATCTTTGGACTGTGGGAGGAAACCGGAGCACCCGGAGGAAACCCACGCAGACACGGGGAGAATGTACAAACTCCACACAGACAGTCGCCCGAGGCTGGAATTGAACCTGGGACCCTGGTGCTGTGAGGCAGCAGTACATCTTCTAAACTTGTAACCTCTGCCAAAGGATGTTGCCAGGGTTGGAGGGTTTGAGCTACAGGGAGAGGCTGAATAGTCTGGGGCTGCTTTCCCTGGAGTGTCAGAGGTTGAGGGATGACCTTATAGAGGTTTATAAAATCATGAGGGGCATGAATAGGGTGAAGAGCCAATGTCCTTCTTCCCAAAGTAGGGGAGTGTCCAATACTAGAGGGCATAGGTTTAGAGTGAGAGGGAAAAGATTTCAAAGGGACCTAAGGGGCGACTTTTTCACGCAGAGGGTGGTGCGTGTAATGAATGAACTGCCAGAGGAAGTGGTGGAGACAAAAAAAACTGCAGATGCCGGAATCCAAAGCAGATAGACAGGATGCTGGAAGAACACATGGAGCCAGGCAGTATCAGGAGGTGGAGAAGTCGACATTTCAGGTGTAACCCTTCTTCAGGACTTCAAAGGAGGTAGTGGAGGCTGATACAATACAGATTTAAAAGGCATCTGGATGGGTATATGAATAGGAAAGGTTTAGAGGGATAAGTGCTGGCAAATGGGACTAGATTGAGTTAGGACATCTGGTCGGCATGGATGAGTTGGGCAGAAGGGTCTGTTTCCTTGCTGTACAGCTCTATCTATGACCTACAAGGACGAGGGCAGCAGATAGGAACACCATTTCCTGCAGGTCCCCCTCCAACCCCCACCCTTGGTTCCTTCACTGTTGCTGGGGTCAAAGTCCTGAGAATCCCACCCTAACAGTGGGGTTGGGGAGTGTCCGAGCACCAGAGGGGCGGCAGCGGTTCAAGAAAGCAGCTCACTCCTAAATGTTCAGGGGCGATTCGGGAAGGGAAATAAATGCAGGCCAGCGACAACTACATCCTGTGAAAGAGGTTTTGTTTTTAGCAAAATCTGAAGATGCACTACCTGAGGCACACCTGTCATCTGGGTTCCCTATTTCAATTTCAAATCTCACCCCCTCACTATTTCCCAACACTTACGCCTGTATTTCTGAGCAGCAATGTCTTTTGTCTTTATTTCCGTCAGATGTTTAGCATGAAGCATTCACTGGAAATAACTGGAACTGCTCTTAAAAGGAGCTAACTCTGAACGGATCAACACACTGATCAACAGATTGGTTGCACTTCCCTTCCCAAACCCCCACAACTAACACATTTTTTGTCGATCCTGACTTAATTTGGTTATTTGACATTTTACCTACTGCACTGGAAGCCGTGGATTGTGCTCCTGCACGAGTTGGCTGATATTCTCTGTGGTTTTTGCTGAGTGATATCTCAGCCTGAGCACAGGTCGAACATGTTCGTGCATTTTACCAACTGGCCTGCAGAACACACGTGGATGAACCTGCAACATGAGCAGGACTGAAGCAACTTTATTGTCCCAAATCACAAAGCTCTGAAAGAAAAATACATATCGCTGCCAAATCTTATTCCATTCCAAATAAGAAGAGCGAAAGATGGAATTGAAACCTAAATTTCCTGGATGGCCAAATGGTGTGTCTCAATCTCTCATCAGCTTGATGCACGTTTGTGAGTGTGAGGAGGGCATCTGCTCAGGGTTACAGGATTCTGTCGAGAGTCTCCGTGTGACCGAGCTCCCAACCCCCAAACATTTGGACTCACACGGCAGGGACATCCCATAATGTAGTGGGATTTGAGAGCTCAGGATTGTCTTGCTTTACCCTCCTTCCCTGCTTTATCACCAAAAGCATTTGGAGTCAAATCCTGATGCAACGGGATTGACAGGTTATCACGGTCAGAATGATTGGCAGCAAGCAAGCCCACCCCCGCCCCTCCCCCCAATCATTCAGGTCAAGGTCACAGAGCTCAATGGGTCTTTGAAGTGCTTCCTTTATCTCCTTTGGAGCATGTGGCCTCTCACTGCTGTGTGAGACAGCAAGGTGAAAATGTGCCAGAACTTCCCTGCACTAGCCAAGTATTGCATACCAACATAGTTACACACACAGACACACACACACACACACACATGCACACACACTCGCACACAGACACACACTCACACAGACATGTACACACACACACTCTCACACACACATTTATCCACACACACACATGCACGCACACACACTCTCTTTCACACACACATTCACACACATACTCTCTCTCTCACACACACACTCTCACACATACTCACACAGACACACACACACATACATGTACACGCACACACACACGCACACATACACACACAGGCACACACACAGACATGCACATGCACATACACACTCACACACACACATAGATACACACTCTCTCTCAAGCACACACACTCACACACACACACTCACACAGATGCACACACACACATACACACACACACGGACACCTATCCACACACACACACATGCTTATTCAGACACACGCATTTATCCATACACACACACATACACACACATTTAGCCACACACACTTATCCACACACACATTCGTCCACACACATACATTCACTCATACAAACACACATATACATGCATATTCACATATACATACACATTTACGTGCATACACAACACATGCACAGATACACACACATATGTAAAACATGGTACACATGACCCAATCCTAAATAGTGGGTAAAATGTGTGTGTCAGCTCAGTCCATCGTCAGTGTACCAGCTGTATTCTCATTGTTTCACTCCCCTCACCTCTCCCCCTCTGATGATGGCTCAGTGGGTAAGGCTGAATACCAGACGGGCCACTCCCTCAGATAGCAAGAAGAGGGCAATGTTTAACCCCACGAGGGGTTGAAGGTCTGCTAGGGATCATGCCTGGAAAAGTGCATACGGCCTGAGCTTTAGAGGGACAATGAAGATTGGATTGCAGTTCACTGCGATGGTTTTCATGACCAAACAGCCCAAAAGACTTGCATGGAAAGAATGGATGCTTGATTTCGAATGTGCTTGGGTACACGTGTATGTGTGTGTATCTGCAAATGTGAATCTGTGTATCTATGTTTGTCCATGTACGTATTTATATGTAAAAACACTTACACGTCAATGTATGTGCATGCTATAGATGTGTGTAAGTATGTGAGTGTGCATGTGTGCATGTTTGTGCACAATGCCCCTCATCTGTATGTGTGCATGCCCATATGTGTGTACATATGCGTATTATTGTAGAACCTGAGAGCTAAAATTCAAACTATACATCCAACATTACTGTAATCTGTCTTGGGGAACAGCCCACACATGTGTCTGGTCTGCCCTATTGAAACTAATGGGAGGTGACTAATGTTTTAAAAGGAAATCCCTTTTAAGATTAAGAGAAGTTTGAGTCAGGCTATATAAGGTTTACTGTATCGCACTGTGGAGGACGACCAGTGTCTGTCAGGAATGTGCGTGTCTCAATCTTCAGTTCACTGCAAGGGTAAGGAACTTTTTCTCTTTATTTTTTTTCAAAAGTGTTGCCATTTAATTTGTTCTATTTGCTGGGGTTACATGGAATTAAAATGTTAGCTCTCCGCACAGAGAAAATCTAGGTAGGGTCTGCTTTGAAGGGCTGGGTAGTTTCATAAGACAGGAGTCTGATTGTAAAGTAAATAGTCTTTCAGGCATTTCTGTTCGAAGAGAGCAAGAGGGATAATATATGGCCAGAATTTTGTTGGACAAGGGCATCTCAATGCAGGCACTGTCACTGACAGAGGGGGAGATCCACCCTTCATCGGTCTTGGGGTTGAGAATTGCCGGAGTAATGGTCGATAATGGCGCAGTGAGAGAAACAGGGCTCCTTGAGATGGAATGATAAGGCAGTCAGAGGATCTCCTTAATCGAGCTAAGAATTGAGAAAGAGCAGGAGACAGCGGCAATGGAGTCGAGTGAATTCGAGAGAAGTGAGTCACATAGGAAGAAAGAAAGATTGAAAAAATGCAGCTTGGGTTAAGAATGAGAGAGAGTGACTGACGGAAAGGAGCAGGAGGAGCAAAATGTACAACTGTACGGTTTAAGATTGGAATGATCTCCAGGAACAATTTACTCCCTGTAGGAATGAGACTCCATTGATTTAATGCTTCCCCCGTGGGCCCCGTGGAGGGACAGTGAATATTGATCGCATGAGGGTCCATTTATCAACTGTAACTTTGCACAGCCAAGTCATTACATGTTCACTGCAAAAGTCCTGGACGCTTTGAAGAGTCTAAGAGCCCTCATTTCTTTGTCAGTCTAGAAACGGAGTGGTGTAAATCATGCATAGGTGTGCAGGGATTTACAACCTGTGGTTTTATTTCGGCCTCACGGCTATTTCCACACTGATGGGCAAGGGGCATTGAGTCAATTTACATCCATTTTGGGGCAATAGTGGGAAACTTGCCACTCACTCCACTGAGATGTCGTGCCACTTGCTATCCCTGTTAAGAAAGCCCCTTGCACTTTCTTTCCCTGAATTTTGGCTTCTTGAACCTCAGGAGCAAATGAAATAAGATTGAGCCCGACAAGTAGCCGTTTCGTGGTACAAAACTTGTGGGAGCTTTGCTGGGGAAAGACCACATTTTTTTTCAGTCTTACGCTCATCAGGACAATTAGCAAGAAATGCTCGTGGTTGTTGGCCCTTTGTATAGGCATTCTTGCGAACTGTCCTGATATGAAAGGTTTGCACAGAGTGGGGTTATTTTCTCAGCCTGGCTAAAATCGATCTCCTTTTCCTGCCGGGATGCGGTGCTACGTTTGCAGCTATATTAGGACATGGCTTCGGACTCAAAGAGATCATCCCGCCCTCAGGCCAGCTCTGCGCTTCGACCAAGTGGAAAGCCAAGCCCCCAGCTCCACCAATTTCCCCCGACCACCTCCGACTCGGAAAACTCTGAATCCGGGCGCGGGAATGAGGGAGAAACCTGTTCCACTTCCCAAGCAGAATTGGCTGCGTCTGGTCTCAGTCACATTCTAGACTGAAATGCACATTCCTCAATCTGCCCTTTAGATCAACAGCGATAGGATTTTATGATGCAGGCCAGCTGGCCTGTGTGTGTTTCCAGTTGTAGCTAACAATGAGAGAGAACCACAGTGAAACACCTCCAAGGAATTTGCCGAGCACCTAGCCCCCCACTGGCGTTGAGTGCTCGTCGTATTTTTTTTTAAGGAGAGAAAAATGAGGAGGAATTCCAAGAGAGGGATGTGGCTTTTCGGAATTCTCTCACCCTGAGCATATTCAAGACCTAGTCAGACAGATGTGCGATAAAGGGGAGAATCCAAGGTTTGTTCACAACATGTGGGCCTGCACTTATTACCTATCCCTAATTGCCCTTGAGGAGGTGACGGTGAGCTGCCATCAAAATCCATTGGTGTCGAGACAGCCCCAGTGCTGGAGAGAATAGACAGGAGAGGGACATCAAGGCCAGGAGAGTCTTACTGAGCGAGGGGGCAGGTTTAAGTTAGAACTTCTTGAAGAATTATTTCTTCAATTCGATATGCCATGCAGAAGTAAGTCTCTTGCCCTCTCTCTGAGCCGGAGAGCTACCTATTTCCGAACAGGATGTTGTCCTCTTATAAGTCAGAGGCAAACTTCAAAGAGATCACCTTCACAGCATTGTGTCTTCATTGGGGATGAGGTTGTAAAATGGCTTTTGAGGCCGAGGAGATGGCAGAGATACTTGTGGAGCAGAACATAACCTTGCAGAGGGCCGTCATAGATGCAATGGACCCAGAGACTGTAGTCGGTGTTACTCAAACACTGAAGGTAAAAGCCTCAACCGTTTACTATTTATCAATTTGGCTGCACCTTACGGCCACTCCTCAACTTACAATTCTCTTGGAGACCCAGTTTGAGGAGCCAAGGTATAATGTGAGCTACTCGGAGAGGTGTAGTGGGGGAATAACAAGACAGAATAAGACATTTAAGCAACGGGGAGAAGGGTCTGGGAGAGGGAGGGAGTGAAAAGAGAGAGTAACAGAAAAACGATGAGTGGGACTAAAAGAGGGAAAAAATTCAGGGAAAGAGAGAATTGATAAAGGGGGCGCGCTGGCAAAGGAGTCTGAGATTTGAACAATGGGAGAAACATCAGCTGGAGTAAAGAGAGGAAAAAGCAAGGAGTATAATGAATGCGAAAAAAAGATAGGAGACACAAGGAGGCTAACATTTAATTTATTAGAAATCAGCTTAATTCTAATTAAACTTTAAATGGTCAGTCATTCCTGGCACAGTTTAATTAATGAACCATATTCTGTATTGAGCGTTGAGTGCTCTGTGATCTCATTGGAGTGTTTTAAACTCAAAGTGAAATCAGATTTAACGAGCATTGATTAAAGTTATTGCGCTGAACCCCCACCACCGCCCCCCGCCCCCCCCCCCGCCCCCCCCCCCCCCACCACCACCCCGCAACCCATTCATCTCTTTTTCACCGGGTTTATGACAACGATTAAAGAGGGATGTGATTGTATTTTTTTATTATTTCTGAGCCTGGTTAGACCGATTCCAGGACTGTGTGTGTTTGTATGTGTGTGAGTGTGCTTGCGTCTATGTGTGTGTATGTATGTTGTATGCGTTTGTGTGTTTGTGTGCATGTGTATGTGTATGTTGTATGCGTTTGTGTGTGTGCGTGTGTGTGCGCGTGTATGCGTGTGTGTTTGTGTGCGTGTGTGTGTGTGTGTGTCTGTATGGGTGCATCTCCTTCCCATCCTTCACCCTTCAAAACATCCCTCTAAAACTAAGGGAGGATCACTTGGACAAAGTCTGAAGGACTGAAAAGGCAGAAAATCCAATAGCATGAAAAGCGTAGCACCACTAGAGAGGCCATCGTAGATAGCAGGCCATTTTCCACTATAGGTTTACAGCAGAGATACAAACTGAATCCAGTGAACTGATACGTAGAGTGTGAGAAGGTTTCAGCTCAGAGATATGGCATTGGGTGTGTCCGTCGTGATAGGGGCTACTTATTCACCTCTTGGTCAGGCTCCCTGTAGGCTATACCAATTCAAGTTCAGATTCAAATATCTTCAAGCATAGTCCTTCATAATAATGATCTCTTCTGGTAATGGCTCAGGGTTCTAAATGATAGCGTAGCTACCATTATTGTTTGTATATGCAGGTGTATAAGATCCGGATACGTAGCAGCATTTCACTGTCATACCTGGAAATCATGAAACGAAAACACTGCTGGAGAAACTCAGCAGGTTTGGCAGCATCTGTGGAGAGACAAAGCAGAGATAATGTTTCAGGTCCAGTGACCCTTGGTCAGAGGAGAAATCATGATTGGGGGAATGGAATTGTGGTCCGGGACACAAAAGGTAACATTTGACTAAATTGAAAGAATGGAAAGTGTGCAGAGACCGAGTTTTCACAAATAATGGTTATTGTAAGATGATGAACTAGTGGGCTTGGTGAATGATTAGTGGTGATGGGAGCCTGTGTAAGGTTAATTAAAATAAAATAAGGTTCAGTTATGCTAGTTCTACATTTGAATGTTGCGATATTGAGCGCGTTCGAACAGGGACTAACTGTGGAAAGAGATTGGTCAGGAATGGAGTAATTTTAAGACAAAAACGTATTGAGGAATGAATTCTTTTAGAATTTCCATCCGAACTAAATTAGTGTCCAATTTCTCTCCAACTGCAAACAATCCTTCTCATCCTTACACCTCCCGTGAGTGTTCTGTGGTGAGGGAAAATGTCGTTTTCAGGCAGAAGGAGAATAAAATGGGTCAGGGTTGGAATAAAATGTATTATTCCTGATAATTCAGAATTAAACTGAGCAGTTCAGTCAACCGGGAGAGGAGCTTTCCTACACAGAGTCACAAGGTTCTGAGGGGCAGTCTAACTAAGAATGATGCCTTTCTTTGTCTCTCAGTGTGTTTGCTTATATGTAATTAATTCTATCGCGAAGTAACCCATTTGTTTCTTGCATATATAAATCTGTGAGGTTTTATTGCTCCACTATTCTTCCATACTGCCCTTTTTCTTGATTGTCCACTTTCTGTTGTTCACTCCTGGGATAATAGCCCTTACATCCACAGCGAATCAGTCCTGGACTGCCGCCATTTTCCAGTAGGCTCCTCCGGCTCTGAATTCCCGTCTCGTTGCCGTCCTTCTCAAATCCCAGAGTCTAAGCAAGGTTAGGGTGCAGAAAGAGCACCATCAGAGCACCACCAGCTCACTAAACGAGCATCATTACCTCATGCCAATCCCCTGAATTTATATTCCTCCAAACTCATTATCTCTATCCAAATGACCATCCAATGACCCAATTGAACGCCTCAATTGTACCTGCCTCCACTTCACTTCCAGCCACTCCACACCCTAACTAATAGCTGTGTTCTTCTGCAAATCACTTTCCAATCCACGCCCTCTCATTCACGTTCGTTTTACCAGCTAGGAAGAATTTCTCCCCCTCCACTGTGTGCTCTATCACATCTCTTCCTCACTCTCCAAAGTGTACAGTCCTGATTTCCTCCACCCACTCTCATCAATGGAGCACAAAACTGAATTATAAACTCCTGACTGTGCAGTTTCCAGCGCGTTTTGATTGTGAGAGCGTTAAGCAAGTGACTTTGACAGAAGGGCGTTGGTGAGACTACCAGAGCGTAGGCACCGGAGCTCCACTTATGTTTTCGGGTTGCTGATTATCCTTTCTTTTTAACGCGTCAATAATGGAGGGGGGGGAGGGCGGTTTAGGATTAGCCCTTAGTTGAAAGAGTGAGCAGAGTCCTAGCGAATATGAAATCATCATTAATTAATTCAAGAAGGGATTCCTGGAGGAAGTTCGAAGTCTTGAGAGGTCAGAACATGAAACTTAAGGCAAATCATTTGGACACCTTTAGGAAAAGAATGGCAAATGTGGGTCACATACAGACTGAGAGGACGTAGGGTGGGTGGAGGATGGTGTGGGACAGATGGACCAAATGTCGAAGTTCACTCTCCATGCTGAGTTACTGCTCCTGCATGGGTAGGCCCACACAAATAAATCGTGCCAGACCCACAGGATGCCTAACACAAGAACTGATGAAGGAGCAATGCTCTGAAAGCTAGTGTGCTTCCAATTAAACCTGTTGGACTATAACCTGGTGTTGTGAGATTTTTAACCTTTAACACAAGAACTGTGTGCTTCACGGGAGTTAACACTGTCTGAATGGACATAACTTGCATTATGGAAGAGCTTGACTTTACCAGGGGTATTCAAGCTTGGAGACAACCCCCTAGGGGGTTTTTAAAATTTTATTCATTCACGGGATGAGGGCGTCACTGGCTGGGCCAGCATTTATTGCCCCATCCCTAATTGCCCAGAGGGCAGTTAAGAGTCAACTATAAAAACAGAAGTCGCTGGAAAAGCTCAGCAGGTTTGGCAGCACCTGTGAAGAGAAATCAGAGCTAATCTTTTGGGTCTGGTGACCCTTCCTCAGAACTGAGTCTCAGAACTGCATGCAACCATGTAGAACTCTGAGCTCAAAAACTGCATAAATTCATGTAAAACTCCGTTATCTCACTTTTTAGATTAGAATCAATCTAAACATCAGGTCATAGACAGAGACCACAGGGGCCCAACACCTTCAACATATTGTCTAGCTATCACCATTGTTAACAGCTAACCCGAGAATGCAACTTTTTAAAAAAAAGATTTTGTGATTTACACATGAAAGAAGTGAAACATTCACGGTATTCTAACAGATGAAAGGCTTAACAGACAATCAAATTTTCAAAGTATAATTTCAGTTATATCACACTA
The DNA here is from genome assembly GCF_047496795.1 of Chiloscyllium punctatum. NCBI lineage: Eukaryota > Metazoa > Chordata > Chondrichthyes > Orectolobiformes > Hemiscylliidae > Chiloscyllium > Chiloscyllium punctatum. The sequence continues at coordinate 51,227,319 of NC_092784.1, forward strand.
AATTTTTGCGATAAATTCTGTGTGTTAGGATTGAGCCCTCCACTACCACCTGATGAAGGAGCAGCGCTCCGAAAGCTAGTGTGCTTCCAGTTAAACCTGTTGGACTATAACCTAGTGTTGTGTGAGTTTTAACTTTGTACACCCCAGTCCAACACCGGCATCTCCAAATCAGTTTAAGGGTGGCAGTTTCATTCCCTAAAGGACATTACTGAACCAGGTGGGGTACCTTATTTCCAGTTTTTTAAAAAAAGTTGGATTCAAATTCCACCATCATGGGATTTGAACCAGGGATTCCCAGAACATTATCTGAATTGCTGGATTAATAGTCTATCAAGAATACCACTAGACCATTACCACATAAGCTAACACCTGCGCCTCCCATTAATGTAACCTTCTATTTTTCTCTCTTTTATCCATCAAAAATCCCCTTACACCTCTCTCTGTGGGTGGTGAGTTCAACAGTCTGCACCCCTCCCTGAGGTTATCGAGCGTCCCCCCCTCAGGATCCCCTTGTTTCGGACCAAAGCCTCTTTTGGTTTCTTTGTTTTGGAGACTTTTGTTGGATCATCCCTCAGCCTTCATATCGAACTCATTACACTCCCGAGCGAAATTGGGCAATTCACATTTCACTCCCTGTGTTTCTTTGCCCTCCCCCCCCCTCCCTTTGTAAAGTCATGGAACGCTTGCCAGAAAGTTTCATTTACAACTTTGGGCCTGGGATTCGCGGCTTGGAACTAGTCCCCGATTTCGTGGAAGCTGATCTTTCTGTACATGGAATCCGCTCCGAGGGCGGCTCTCAGTAAATCACTTTTGAAGTTTGTTTTGAGCTTGCAGATGTGGGAGCTTGTATATGGGTTATCAAGGGAACGTCTCTGCTCCTTTCATCTCCTCCTGAAAGGTTTCAAACTCCCTCACATGCACACTGAGGCATTGTGTCACGTCAGCTGACATTTTGGGCACAGCAGGATCCCACAAAAGGGCAATGGGTTGTTTGGACAGTTGGTGCCCCTAATGTTGGCCCCGGCACTGGAAGAGCTTGCCAGTTCCCCCTAATGTGAATGCCCCTCTGTGTTATTGGGTAGAGGTGGGTACCTGCCCTGTGCTAGACAGTCCAGCAATGTCACACATTTAAAAAAAGGGAGGGGGAAGAAATTGAGAAACATAGACCCCCCCCATAGTGTGGGCTGACCCTCTGAACAGCATCCCACACAGATTCCCCCAATCCTTTCCCAGTGAACCTGCATTCCTCATGGTTAACCCAACCAGCCTGCACACTGTGGGACGATTTCCCACAGCCAATCCACCTGACCTGCACATCTTTGGAAGGAAACTCACACAGACTTAGGGAAAGGTGCAAACTCCACAAGGCTGGCATTGAACCCAGGACCCTGGCGCTGTGAAGCAACAGTACTAACTGCTGAGCCACCATGCCTCAACATCCCAGTCATGACCCCAAGATATAATATGGGAGAGGCGGACATCAAAGCATCATTCTGTAGCTTAAACACTTCAATGCAGAAAATCACTCCAAACACACCAATGATGCAGTAGAATAGATTCATAAAATCCCTGCAGCCCAACAAGTCCACACCAACCCTCTGAAAAGAATCCCACCCAGACCCATTCCTCTACACTATTAATCTACAATTACCCCTGACTAATGCACCTAACCTACACATCCTTGAACACCGCAGGTAATTTAGCATGGCCAATTCACCCTAACCTACATATCAGTGGACTGTGGAAGGAAACCCATACAGACACAGGGAGAATGTATACACACCACACAAACAGTCACCTAAGGCTGGAATCGAACCCGGGTCCCTGGTACTGTGAGGTAGCAGTGCTAACCACTGAGCCATGGCACCTTTAATGGTGGTTCCAATCACCTGCTTGGCTGCATGGAAAAGATCCAAATGACAGCGTTGAGACGAGGGTACTCACACTGGGCTCCTGCCCAATATTTGTCCCTCAATCCTCCAAGTGCAATGCTACGGGGGGGGCTGGAAAATGGGAAAATGTGTAGAACATGCTGGAACTGTGCGGCAGGCCAGCCAGCATCTGTGGAGACCAATAGAGTCGACATGTTTAGGTCAATGTTCTTTAATTAGCGCAAAAAGAAATCCGATTAGCTGGGCTGTTATCACGTGGCTGGTTGAGGGAGTTTGCCGTGTGTAAATTCGCTGCCACGTTTCCTACATTACATTTCACAGAACAATACACCACTCGCTGCAAAAGGTGGCCAAGGGTTCTGAAGGGTGCAATACAAATGCAAGTCTTTCGTTTGTCTACTGGCAGAGTTTGTCCTAACAGTGCCATTTGGCTCAATTGAGACAGGAAGAGAGTTAAAGAGTAAAAATGGTCTAATTTCTAAGTATAAAGCCACGCTCCTATCTATAAGTCCATGGGTGTGCAATTGAGGCTGACCCTCCAGTACAGTGCTGAGATGTTGTGAACAGTGTTAAGTAAATACAAGTCAGCATTTTTCCTTCCTGTGTTGATTTGGCAATCATTGTGCTGTTTTCTTTTGAGTGACCATAAGATATTCATATCAGTTATTCCAAGGAAGATATAAATATTCATTGTAGGTCTGGCATGCTGGAAGTTAAAGTGTCAGCATTTCATAGAATCGCTACAGTGTGGAAGCAGGCCATTCAGCCCACACTGACCCTCCCTGTAACACTGCATTTTCTGTGGCTAATCCACCTAGCCTGCACACCTTTGCATTATGGGAGGAAACCAACACAGACACGGGGAGAACGTGCAAACTCCACACAGACAGTCACCCGAGGTGGGAACCAAACCTGGGTCCCTGGTGCTAGGAGGCAACAGTGCTAACCACTGAGCCACCCAGGACCATTGCAGTGTTTTGGGGGGTGGAGGGGGGTCTCAAGGAGCAATGTTTAAAGTGTATTCGGTCAGTAGGTGTGGGCCGGGCCAGCGCGAATCTGTAACTGCCCCAGAGGAGGTGGTAATACTGTTGTAGTTCCTGTGGTGTAGGGGCACGTGTTAGGGAGGGTGTTCCAGGAATTTGTCCCAGTGAAGTAGTGGCGACGTATTTCCAAGTCAGGATGGTGAGTGCCTCAGGGGGGAGCTCAAAGAGGGTGGTGTTCCCAATTATCTGCTGCCCTTGTCCTTCTAGATGGGTTTGGAAAGGTGTGGTGATTGTATTGAGGTCAGCCAACTGGACATGGTAGAACCTGAGTTCCCTGATTGGGGCTGTTAACCTGGTCCAACCAGGGAGCCCTGGCTGACCAATAAGAGGGCAAGTATCAGAGGTAATGACGCTCTGATAGCTGACTCTGAAGGAGGCAGTACTAAAGTCAAAGACTGTCCACGTGTACTTAAAGGGTGACTTGGTGACATGATACCAGCAGTTATTTCAGAAGGTGCTGTCAAAGGAGCCTTGAGGATGTGTTGCAGTGTATCTTTTAAATAAATGCAGAAGAACTAGGAACAGGTGGAGGCCATTCAGCCCCTCGAGACTGCCTTACCATTTAGTATGATCATGGTTGATCTCATCTTGGTCTCAAATCCACTTCCCTGCCCGCTCCCCATAACCAATTAAAAGTCTACTTCCTCCTTACATTTACTTAATCTTCTGACAGCTACCACACCCTGGAGGAGTGAATTCCTGACCCTTTGAGATATACGTGATTTCTCCTCATCTCTGTTTTGAATCTTATCCTGAAACTGTGACCTCTCGCTCTAGAGCACCTCCACACGTAGAAATGCTCTCTCTGCCTCTATCTTGTCAATCCCCCTTCAGCGTCTTTTTGACCTGCAATTGTTGGGTGCCCGCGAGCGGAGGAGGGGAGTCAGGAGGTGAGTTACTCACCACAGCATTCCCAGCCTCTGACCTGCTCTTCCAGCCACAGTGTTTATATGGCTGGTTCAAAGCAATCCAAGCTCCCAACATAACATGTCGATCCACATCCGACTCAGAACAACTGAATGATCACGCCATCACAGACAGTGGGGGCATTTACATGAATCACCCTCTCCACTCCACGCAACTGACTGCATAGATTCCTATCTTTAGGAATGTGAAGTTTCATCTGGATTGTTTATGGAGCACACTTGGCTTGTTACCTTGCCCAAAATATCAAAGTTCACTGCTGTTTGTTTATACTATAACGAGTCAGTTCTCAACTCAACCATGTCCGTAACTATAGGGAAGGGGGCGATACCTAAAACGGACCATTTTGTGGAGCACGTTTTCGTTTTGCAGCCGTTCGAACTGCCCAGTCTCGGATTCAAACCCACCCTTCAACCCCAGGGCATCAATGCAGACTTCACCAGTTTCTTCATTTCTCCTCCCCCCCACCTTACCCCAGTCCCAACCTTCCAGCTCAACACCATCCTCATGATCTGTCCCACCTGTCAATCTTCCATCCCACCTATCCACTCCACCCTCCCCTCCGACCGATCACCTTTACCCCTTCCTCCATCCACCTATTGCACTCTCAACTACCTTGTCCCCCAGCTCCACCCCCCTCCCATTTATCTCTCCACCCCCCCAAGGCTTCCAGCCTCATTCCTGATAAAAGGCTCCTGAAACATCGATTTTCCTGTTGCCAGGATGCTGCCTGACCTGCTGTGCTTTTCCAGCACCACTCTAATCTTGATCCATGGGAACTACAGCCTTTTGGTCTCTTCTCTCTTTCTCTCTCTCTCTTTCTTCTTGATAGTTTCCATACAAAGCTCAGACGTAGGCCATTCAGCCCCTTGAGTCAAGATTAGAATGATGCTGGAAAGCACTGCAGGTTAGGCAGCATCCGAGGAGCAGGAAAATCGACAAAATAGCCCGGTATCAGGAATCTGCCCCTTGAGTCTGCCTTAGTCCTTTAATAAGATCATCAGTGACACCACAATAGCCTCAAACCCACACTTTCCCTCCATCACCTTTACCCCTTGTTTATTGAGAATCAAATACCTCTGCCTTCAAAATCATCAAAGGACCTGCTTCCACCAACTGCTCAAGAAAAGGCTTCCAAAGCTTTCCAACCCAGTGAAATAAAAATTCACATCATCACTGTTTTAAATGAGCAACCCCCTTATTTTGAAACATTGCTCCCAAGTTCCAGATTATTCCACAAGAGGAAATGTCCTTGCCCACATCCAAACCGCTCAGCGTCACATAAGTCACAGTCAAGTCATCTCTTACTTTCCTAAACTCCAGCGGATATAAGCCGAGCTAACCTTTTCAAGTGTGAACCCCTCAGCTCTCATTGCCAGTTGAGAGATGGGCCTGATGTGAGGGAGATCCACATCACACTAAATTCTACACTCGCTGTCTGGTAGGTCATTCATAGAGCCACATCAAGACAGAATGATCCGGAAGCTAAGCTCAGCGCAACGATCTCCTAATGCAGCAGTCATAGGAGGAAGAAATTTCTATTCCTCTTGCCTTATTGCAATCTTGCAGCATTCCAAAAAGCACTTGCCAATCAGTTAAAGCACATGTCCCTGTTGTAGAGTAGAATAGTGGGGAAGCAGGCTGTTCAGCCCATCGAGTCCACACCAACCCTTCGATGAGCATCCCACCCAGCCTCACCCACAACCCTGCACTTACCATGACCAACCTATACATCCCTGGATATCTTAGAGTAGCAGATCCACCCTAACCTGCTCACCTTTGGATCTACATGAGGAGAACATGTAGGCAGTCATCCGAGGGTGGGATTGAAGCCAGGTCGCTGGCGCTGTAAGGCAGCAGTGCTAACCACTGAGCCACTGTGCTGCCCTAGTGTAGGTAAGGTAGCAGCCAATTTGAATGCATGAACAGCAGTGCCATAAATTAAACCACTTCAACAATGCTGGTTGAAGAGTAAAAATTCTCCAGGACTGCTGTTGAAAGATGCTGTATGCCGTGCTTTGAAGTTTATTCTCACTCTCCTGGGTCGCTAAGCTTTCTCAAAAGAAATGCCTATTCTGCATATCAGTTTGAAATTTAAATTAGGATTTCAGAACGCCAGTCTGCACAAAGGATTAATGTGAATTTTGCAGCAAAGCAGAATTGTATCTGCTAATTATCCATTAATGCAAGATTATCCCCTTCATTTGGCATTAATTTATATAGAAATTTGACCAAAACTCATTGTAGTGGACATTAACCTGTAATTGGACTGGACCCTTCAGCATGGAGCGTTTATAATGGACGAGAGAAATCTCGTTAGTGTAGCATCATTTAATTATTTTGATTATAGAGGATTAAAAGGAATGCATCACTGTTCTGAAACATAATCAGCAAATTTCGGAAGAAAAGGGCTGGAGAGATTTCGGGTATCTGTCCCGCACAATAGCTTGCAAATTGTAAATGGACTTATTACTGGAGGTTTCATCATACAATTTTTTAACCTCTTGACTTTGTTTTTCTCGTTATTCTTTCACATCTTCAATATTTTTAAAACAAATGCTTTTTAACGAAAGTAGAAGTTTAAAAAAAACATTTTACCTGTGACCTCCGACCCTCACGGTTGGCTGCCTGACAACCAGTGACCAGGAGGCGGCCATTTTCTGGGCGACGGAGCCGATATCGATGGGTGTGAAAGTACAACCCCACAAAGACGGTGAGGAATTGTGAACGATGATCGCCTCCCAACACTGTAATCATTAGTCAAAATCGTACCAGATGTATTAGTCAAAAGGAAAGTCAACATGGCAAGAGATACTAAACACAGTGGCCAAAATTTGCAGTGCGGGGGCTGAGATCTACTAGAGTTGAGCAAAGCATGAAGTGATCCCTTTGAAGCCTGTAAGACCCTGAGGGGATTTGGCTGAGAGGATATTTCCCCTCGTGACAGAGTCTAGATCTGAGAGGCACACACCAATTACAGTGATCACAGAACACAGCCCAGTTCATCACGTAAGCCAACCTGCCATCCATTGACTCCATTTTTGCTTCCTAGTGCCTCGGGAAGGCAGCCAACATCATCATCAAAGACCCCTCACAGCCCCCTCCTCTGCTCCCCCACCCCCCCCAACCACCGGTTATACTCTCTTCCAGCCTTTTACACTGAGCAAAAGATATAGAAACTTAAACACATTTACCAACAGATTCAAGAGCAGCTTCTTCCCCGCTGTGTTAGACTTCTGAACGTCGATCTCGCATTTTGTGCACCTTCTCCACAGCCGTAACAGTGTATTCCTTGCTCTGTTCTATTATCCCAACAACACTTTGTATGGTATGATCTGCCTCTTACTGCACGCAAAACAAAACTTTTCACTGCACATGTGACAATAATAAATCAAATCGGATTAAAAATGAGGGATCGCCCATTTAGGTTGGGAACGTGGAGAAATTGCTCCTTTCAGAGTCTGCGATGCCTCTGCCTCAGGGAGAGGAGAGATTGGGGTCGCGGAATATATCCCATGTTGGTCAACAAGTTATGGTTGGAAAACAGAGTTAAGGCCACAATCAGATCTTACTAAACAGGTTCAAAGGGCTGAAATTTTTTTTCCTCTATATTTATTCACGAAATTTATTGGATTAGGCCAGCATTTATTGCCCATGGACAGGTTCAGAGCCAACCACACTGCTAGAGTCACATGCCAGCCAGACCAACGAAGGGTGACAGTTTCCTGGGCATTAGCAAACCAGATGGGTTTTTTCCCCCAATAATCAATTCATAGTCAACATTAGATACTTGATTCCAGATATTTATTGAATTCATTTTCTACCATAAGCAGGATTTGAACCAGGATCTGCACAACGCTACCTGCATTACCAAAATCCAGTGATAATACAGTTAGGCCATCACCTCCCCTCTAGCGACTGACTCCTGCTCCCTATTCATACATCACTCAGCAGCCAGGAGCTGTACAAAGGCTCCTGTAGCTGACCCATCCATCTCCTCCAGCAATCTGAAGCTACGGGATGCTGAGGTTTGACCAGTCCTCTCTGCCATGCAAATGTGAGTGTTCACTTCCATAGCCTTCTCCCAGATTGTTATTTTTATGGGTCGCGTTAATTGGAGGTTGTCCGAGAGGGCAGTGGGATCTGAAACCAACGTTCGAAAGGGAGTTAGATAAACATATTACTAAGTGAGAAAGAAATAAGAGGCTAGAAGTGAAAGCAAGGTAAGGGAGGTCCTCCCCATTGTTTTAGCCGCATGTAAATGGAGCAGATAATAAAGTCAGACAACACAGAAACAGACGCTATGGTCCAATGCTGAGCATAATCCCAAACTAGACTAGTCCCACCTCCCTGCTCCGAGCCCATAACCCTCCAAACCTTTCCTATTCATGTATCCATCCAAATGTCTTTTAATTGTACCTGTATCCATCCCTTCCTCAGGAAGTTCACTCCACATGTGACCCACCCTCTGTGAGAAAAATCTGTCCCTCGAGCCTTTTTTAAATCTCTCGCCTCTCACCTTAAAAAAAGTGTGCCCCCTAGTCTTGAAAATTCCCCCATCCTAGGGAAAAGGCAACAGCCATCAACTCTATCCATACCCCTCATTATTTTATAAACTTCTATCAGGTCACCAGCTGATTTAATTCCTGGGATCTTGCTGTGTACAAAGAGGTTGCTGCACTCGCCTGCGATCAACCACGGCTATGCTTCCAGAATGAAAAGGAAATTCGATTTTGAGGCGTCCCGTGGTCCTGCAAGGCGCTTTGCAAATGCAGAAATCATTGGGGAAAACCCAGCAGGTGGGTGCAGACAGGGAGAGGAGTCAGGATTACAGTAGTGCTGGAAAAGCACAGCAGGTCAGGGCCTTTGCCCGAAACGTCGATTTTCCTGCTCCTCGGATGTTCCAGCATCTGCAGTACCCACCCTGCGGACATTTCGGGTCTGGTGACCCCTTCCGCAGACAGCAGTCAACTCCACTCTCTCTCTCTCACTGTCCATGGATCCTGCTGAGATTTCCCCAGCAATTTCTGCTTCTGTTTCTGACTCCAAGCATCTGCAGTTCTTTGAGTTGCTTTTTCTTTAACTGCTATGTAAATGCAGTTCTTTTCTTTGTGAACTCTTGCCCGTACACACGGGCACTCTGGATGTATGGACCCTGGGCACAATCCCAGATTGGTAGCACTGTTGGATGTCTGGGCGAATGGTCACCCCCCCAATTCTTTGAGGTTTGATACAGACCATGATCCATCTCCACAGGGTGGACTCCCTGACACAGTGCTCAGCAACCAGATGGTATTATAAAAATTCTAATTATATAAAATTTTCCATTCGGACTGCTACAAGTGGAAGCAATTTTTACTGGAAGGCATTTTGTGTGTGTATGTGTGTGCATGCGTGTGCGTGTGTGTGCGTGCGTGTATGTGTGTGTGTTTGTGTGTCCGTGTGCGTATATGTATTTGTGTGTGTGTGTGTGTGTCTGTGCATCTGTATGTGCATGAGTGTGTATCTGTGTGTGTATGTGCAAGTGTGTGTATGTCTGTGTGTCTATGTGTGTGTGTCTGTGTGTGTGCATGTGTGTATGTGTGTCTGTGTGTGAGTGTGCGTGTATATGTGTGCGCGTGTGTATGTGTGTCTGTGCACGTGTATGTGTGTGTGTGTGTGTGCGTGTATGTGTGTGCGTGTGTATGTGCGTGTGTGTGTGTGCGCTCTTGTGTATGTGTGTGCGTGTGTGTGTGCGCTCATGTGTATGTGTGTGTGTTTGTGTGTGCGCGCACTTTGTCGATGCGTTAGTGCAGGGAATGGGAAAAGTAAAAAGTATTTTTGTGATCAGGAAATGCGAGTGTCAAGCCATTACAAGAAAACAGCTCAGACTCAGGAATGCAACAACAGCATCTGGGACCCACCCCGAAAATAATTGAAAAAAGCAGTGTTCCCAACTCCAGACATCAAGTCAATTGTCCTGGCAACTCCCTTTTGGGGCATCACCATGGGTGGTCTGCTAATGACACAATTCCAGTTTCCACTTCCCCCACCCCAGAACCAACCCCATTTAGCCAAAACATGGTCTGTCAAAGCTGGGGAGACGGGCAGAGATGTCAAGCAAAGCCACTCCACTGACATTAGTCCGCAGTTAATCGAAAGAATGAGAGGCAATCTACTGCAACATGCAAGATTCTGAATGGCTTCTTTCATAGTGTGGAGACTGAGAGGCAGGTTCCCCACCCAGTCTTCAACACGTGGGCATCGTTATAGAGTTGCACAGCACGGAAACAGACCCTTCGGTCCAACTCATCCATGCTGACCATAGAGTCAGAGGGATGTATAGCACAGAACAGACCCTTCGGTCCAACATGTCCATGCCGACGAGATATCCCAACCCAATCTAGTCCCACCTGCCAGCACCCGACCCATATCCCTCCAAACCCTTCCTATTCATATACCCATCCAAATGCCTTTTAAATGTCGCATTTGTATCAGCCTCCACCACTTCCTCTGACAGCTCATTCCATACACGCACCACCCTCTGTGTGAAAATGTTTCCCCTTAGGTCCCTTTTATATCTTTCCCCTCTCGCTCTAAACCTATGCCCTCTAGTTCTGGACTCCCTCACCCCAGGGAAAAGACCTTATCTATTTATCCTATCCATGCCCCTCATGATTTTATAAATCTCTATAATGTTGCCCATCAGCCTCTGATGCTTCAGGGAAAACAGCCCCAGCCTATTCAACCTCTCCCTATAGCTCAAATTCTCCAACCCTGGCAACATCCTTGCAAATCTTTTCTGAACCCTTTCAAGTTTCACTACAACCTTCTGATAGGAGGGAGACCAGAACTGCACACAATATTCCAACAGTGGCCTGACCAATGTCCTGTACAGCTGCAACATAACCTCCCAACTCCTGTACATAATACTCTGACCAATAAAGGAAAGCATACTAAACGCCTTCTTCACTATCCTATCTACCTGTGACTCCACTTTCAAGGAGCTACGAACCTGCACTTCAAGGTCCCTTTGTTCAGCAACACTCCCTAGGAGATGACACCAAGGGAGCAACACTCCCTTGGTGTCATCTGCAAACTTACTAACTATACCTTTTACGCTCACATCCAAATCATTTATATAAATAACGAAAAGTAATGGACCCAGCACCGATCCTTGTGGCACTCCACTGGTCACAGGCCTCCAGTCTGAAAAATAACCCTCCACCACCACCCTCTGTCTTCTACCTTTGAGCCAGTCCTGTATCCAAATGGCTAGTTTTCCCTGTATTTCATGAAATCTAACCTTGCTAATCAGTCTCTCAGGGGGAACAGATATCCTAAATTAATCTAGTCCCATTTGCCAGCACTCGGCCCATATCCCTCCAAACCCTTCTTATTCACATACCCATCCAGATGCCTTTTAAATGTTGCAATTGTACTAGCCTCCACCACGTCCTCTGGCAGCCCATTCCTGGGGTAAAGTAGCCAATCATTTAGCACTGAAGGGAGGCCATTTGTTCCATCGTGGTCCATGCTGGCTGACTTGAAGAGCTTCATCATCGTGCACAGCTTTATCTCAGTAGTCTTACAATTTGCCTTTTCTCTCTTGGCCGGCCTTTGGAATTCTCTACCCAGTCCTAGAATGAATTTGAGGCTGTGGTAAACAGGATTCTCAAGGATTGAAGCAATATGGGCGATGGGCAGGAGAGTGGGGTTGAAGCCCCCAATATCGGCCATGATTGGTGTTGAATTGTGGCATGGGCCTGACAGGCCAAATAGCCTACTCCAGCTCCTATTTCTCTGTCTGACAATACTTCCAGAGGGGTTCCTGTGAGGCAGAGGGTTAAAAGGAAAATCAATTTAGTCAGTGCGGTTGGCTGTATGAACAGGCGGCAAACATTAATTGGTAGTGTGTACATTGTTGCATGAGTGAAAAGGTAGGGTTTATTTGCACTTTAATGCTTTGTGAAGTTAAACTATCCAATCCCTTCCTCACCTTCAAACACTAGCCTCTGCTGTGTAGCACGCACAAAGCCAAGTGGCTTATTGAATTGGACAATATATTTGCTAAATCAATCAGGCCATCAAAGGCTTTAGTTTTGCAAACCGGTTTTAATCTGAGGATCAGAGTAATGGGATTGCTTCACAGGGCTGCCTTTTTCCTCTCCCTCTCTCTTTAGCTTCAAGGGATCCGGGCACCGCCCTGCTTTGTCGAATTAACAAAGATCCAAACGCACTCATTGAAGGCTGGTTTGAGTCAGAAGGTGCTGAGTCCAAACCCTTGGAGCCTCAAATCAAGGAACACACTTAAGCTTTGAACTACTGGGTGCATTCACTGAAGCTGTTTTGTAGGCAGTCTCACCAAGACTTCTTGAACAAACTCATGATCTTTAGCGGACAAGGGCAGCACATACGTGGGAACACCTCTGTTTTCAAGTTCCCCTCCAAGCCCATTGGCCTTCCTGACTTGGAAATATATCGCCATTCCTTTACTATCACTGAGTTAAAAACCCGAAACTCCGTACCTAACAGCACTGTGCCTACACCCCAAGCACAATTCAAGAGAGCAGTTCACCAATGCTCTCTCTAGGGCATTTAGAGTCAAAGAGTCAGAGAGATGTACAGCATGGAAACAGACCCTTCGGTCCAACTTGTCCGTGCCGACCAGATATCCCAACCCAATCTAGTCCCACCTGCCAGCACCCGGCCCATATCCCTCCAAACTCTTCCTATTCATATACCCATCTAAATGCCTTTTAAATGTTGCAATTGTACCAGCCTCCACCACATCCTCTGGCAGGTCATTATACTGGGGTACTGTGTCCAGTTCTGGTCGCCCTGTTATGGGAAGGATATTATCAAGCTGGCGAGGGCTCAAAAGAGATTTACCAGGATGTTGCCAGGTATGAAAGGTTTGAGTTATAAAGAAAGGCTAGATAGGCTGGGACTTTTGTCACTGGAGTGTAGGAGATTGAGAGGTGACCTTACACAAGTCTGTAAAATAATGAGAGGTGTCGATAGCCTGAATGGGTAGTTGTCTTTTCCCTAGGGTAGGGGATTTCACGACTAGGGGATACATTTTTAAGGTGAGAGGAGAGAGATTTAGAGAAGACATAGGGGCAAATCTTTTATACAGAGAGTGGTACATGTGTGGAATGAACTTCCTGAGGAAGCGTTAGAAGGTGGGTACAATTACAACATTTAAAAGACATTTGGACAAGTACATGAGTAGGAAAGGTTTGGAGGGAAATGGGCCAGGAGCAGGCAGGTGAGACTAGTTTAGTTTGGGATTACGTTGGTATGAACTGGTTGGGCCGAAGGGTCTGTTTCCGTGCTGTACAACCCTATGAGCTCTAACTGTTGGTCCAGCCAATTCAACATGAATCGATTGATGACAATTTGACTCCCCTTCTCAGGTGGGTATGAAAGAACCAATGGAATTTCTTGAAGGTGAGGGATGAGTTTTTTTTCAATGTCTCTCCTTCAAGACCATCACAGATTATCTGGTCACGATCCCATTTTTGTTTGTGGGAGCTTGCTGTGAATAAGCTGACCTCAGTGTTTCACATGTTACCACTATGTGGAGGGGTCGATGTTGGACTGGGGGGGACAAAGTTAAAAATCACCCAACACCAGGTTAGAGTCCAACAGGTTTACTTGGAAGCACTAGCTTTCAGAGCGCTGCTGCTTCATTGGGTAACTGGTTAGTTACTAGTTAGAAAGCTAGTGCTTCCAAATAAACTTGTTGGACTATAACCTGGTGTAAGGTGATTTTTAACTTTGTGGAGATGTTACTGCAGCAGTAACACCTCGTCAGTGTGTCACTAAGCTGTAGGCCACCCTGGGATGTCCAAAGGCACTTTCACTTTGGACTACCTTCTGCCCTATACTTTGAAAGACTGACCATGTTTGCCCACCCTCCTATATAGATACAGGAGGACGCCATTCAGCCCGTCGAGCCTATTCCACCAGCAAGTGAGAGGTTTGGTGGGCCCTGGTGTTGCCAGTGTTGGATGTGTAATCCTGACATCATTGGATACGGATTCACCTTTAATCTCTTCAAAGGGACGTCCTATCAGCTACAGCATATCTCCCAAATCCTGCACCACCACCACCAAAATACTACCTCTCCCTGCCCTATCCCAATTCCCCAGCCTAGGGCAAATACAAACAGCAGAAGGATATGCTGACTGAGAGGGGTAGTGGTCAAGCCTCTGTTTGCATTATGATTCAGCGCTGCTCCACCTTCGTAATTCTTCTCGATTTACTTCACCTCACGTTGAAATACCATGGAAAAGGTTCCGAACTTCCCTTGACCTGGGCTGATTTCTTCGGTCCAGTAATCCGGAACCCTCAGCGCGAATGTTCTGGGGAAATAAAAGCAAAAAACTGTAGATGCTGGAAAGCTAAAATCAAAACGGAAAAGGCTGGGAAAAATCAACGGGTCTGGCCGGTTCTGTGGAGAGAGAAAACCCCAGTTAATGCTTCCAGTCTGATATGCCTCAGACAACGGTCTGTGTGGGGTTTGCACATTCTCCCCTGTGTCTGCGTGGGTTTCCTCCGGGTGCTCCAGTTTCCTCCCACAGTCCGAAGACATACAGATTAAGGTGGATTGGCAGTGCTAAATTGTCCTGTAGTGCCCAGGGATGTGCAGGCTAGGTAGATTGGCCATGCTAAATTACCCATAGTGCCCAGGGATGTGCAGGTTAGGGTGGATTGACCATGCTAAATTACCCATAGTGCTCAGGGATGTGTAGGTTAGGGTGGATTGGCCATGCTAAATTACCCATAGTGCCCAAGGATGTGCAGGTTAGGGTGGATTGGCCATGCTAAATTGCTCATAGTGTACAGGGATGTGCAGGTTAGGGTGGATTGACCATGCTAAATTACCCATAGTGCCCTGGGATGTGTAGTTTAGGGTGGATTGACCATGCTAAATTACCCATAGTGCCCAGGGATGTGCAGGTTAGGGTGGATTGACCATGCTAAATTACCTATAGTGCTCAGGGATGTGCAGGTTAGGGTGGATTGACCATGCTAAATTACCCATAGTGCCCAGGAATGTGTCAGGTTAGGGTGGATTGACCATGCTAAATTACCCATAGTGTCCAGGGATGTGCAGGTTAGGGTGGATTGACCATGCTAAATTACCCATAGTGCTCAGGGATGTGCAGGTTAGGGTGGATTGACCATGCTAAATTACCCATAGTGCCCAGGAATGTGTCAGGTTAGGGCGGATTGACCATGCTAAATTACCCATAGTGTCCAGGGATGTGCAGGTTAGGGTGGATTGACCATGCTAAATTACCCATAGTGCTCAGGGATGTGCAGGTTAGGGTGGATTGACCATGCTAAATTACCCATAGTGCCCAGAGATGTGCAGGTTAGGGTGGATTGACCGTGCTAAATTACCCATAGTGCCCAGGGATGTGCAGGTTAGGGTGGATTGACCGTGCTAAATTGCCC
Organism: Chiloscyllium punctatum; assembly: GCF_047496795.1. Lineage (NCBI taxonomy): Eukaryota > Metazoa > Chordata > Chondrichthyes > Orectolobiformes > Hemiscylliidae > Chiloscyllium > Chiloscyllium punctatum. The sequence continues at coordinate 51,242,626 of NC_092784.1, forward strand.
CAGAGAGTCCAGGCTTTTGGAGGCTAGGTGGGTTAGCCATGGGAAATGCAGGTTTACAGGGATGGGTCTGGGTGGAATGCTCTTCAGAGTGTCGGTGTGGACCCCAATGGGCTGAATGGACTGCTTTCATACTGTAGGGATTCTGTGATCCCATGACCCTTTTCTCTGAAGTAGCTTCATACCGGACCCAAAACGTTAATGCTGCCTCGCTCTCTCTCTCCCCAGATGCTGCTGAGTTGCTCCAGCAATTTCTGTTTCAATTCATTGTTCTGGGGGCGTGAGTTCAAAACCCACCCATGGCAGATTTGGGTTGAATAAAATCTGGAATTAGCAGCTAGCCATACGTTGTTGTAGAAACCCATCTGGGTCACTAATGTCTTTGAGGGAAGGGAATCTACCATCCTTAGCTGGTCTGGCCTAGACGTGATCCCAGACCCAATGCAATGTGCGTGCCCCTTAACTGCTGTTTCGGTAATAAATGTTGGTCCAGCCAGTGAAACTCACATCCTGTGAACGAGTCACTGCCTCTGTTCCCCTTTCTTT
>NC_092784.1:51248168-51387056 GCF_047496795.1 Chiloscyllium punctatum
GTTTAAGGTGAGAGGGACAAGATTTAAAAGGGACCTAAGGGGTAACTTTTTCACGCAGAGGCGTGGTGCATATATGGAATGAGCTGCCAGAGGAAGTGGTGGAGGCTGGTACAATTGCAACATTTAATAGGCATCTGGATGGGTATATGAATAAGAAGGGTTAGAGGGACATGGGTCAAGTGCTGGCAAATGGGACTAATTTGGGTTAGGATATCTGGTCGACGCGGATGAGTTGGACAGAAGGGTCTGCTGTCTATCTCTATGACTCTAAGCGGCCAAGCCTGCAGAATGAGATGCTGGAAAGTGGGATCAGGGAAGAGTGGCTCATTCTCTGGCTGACACAGATGTAACAGTGGAGTGGTGTCTTGCTGCAACCTTACTATGATCAAAGTGAACGTTATAACCTTGAGTCAGGCTTTGCTCAAGCCCAGGCCACAATTCACAGGAACATTGCAATTGGGCTTCTTAACGAGGTGACAGAGCTCCTGAAAGCAGTTGATCGAAATAGAAATTCACAGAAACGACTTGTCGGAGTTGTTGTAAAGTCGTTATATTCAGCCAGACCCACTCCAGTGCAGTTTGGCAGCTGGTAACCTGGCATTGGTGATGGCCCTCTGTTGGGAAGGGAGGGGCGCGGAGGGGCAATTTGATTCCGAAATGAAAAGCAGAGCTTCCGCAGAAGAGTTGGGGCTGAGGAAATTGAGAGGTGATGGCCAAGTGGTATTATCGCTGGACTGTTAATCCAGAGACAAAAAATGTGGTGCTGGAAAAGCACAGCCGGTCAGACAGCATCTGAGGAGCATTTCAGATATAAGAGCTTCATCGGGAATGTGGGGTGGAGGGTGGGGCCCAAGGGGACTGTGAGATAATTGGGAGGGCGGTGGGGCTGGGGGGAGGTGGCTGGGAATGCAATAGGTAGATGGAGGTGGCTGTAAAGGTGATAGGTCAGAGAAGAGGCCGGAGCAGATAGGTGGGAAGGAAGATTGACAAATAGGGAAGATCAAGAGGGCGGTGCCGAGTTGGAGGGCTGGATCTGGGATGAGGTGGGGGGAGGGGAGAGGAGCAAACTTGTGAAATCGACATTAATCCCATGTAGTTGGAGGGTCCCAAGGTGGTAGATGAGGCGTTCTTCCTCCAGGCATCAGGTGGCTAGAATCTGGCGGTGGAGGAGGCCCAGGACCTGCATGTCCTTGGCGGAGTGGGAGGGGGAGTTGAAGTGTTCGGCCGCGGGGCAGTGGAGTTGCTTAGTGCATGTGTCCAGAGAACCTGGTAATGTTTGGGGGTGGGGGGGGGCGGGGAGGGGGACCTGAGTTCAAATTCTGCCACGCCAGATGGTGGAATTTGAATTCAGTAGAAGAAAAATCTGGAATTAAGAGTCTGACGATGACCATGAATCAGTTGTTGGAAAAACCCCATCTGGTTCACTAATGTCCTTCAGGGAAGGAAACTGCCGTCCTTACCTGGTCTGGCCTACGTGTGAACTCCAGGCCTGTAGTTACATAGTTGACTCTTAACTGCCCTCTGGGCAATTAGGGATAGGGCAATACGTGCTGCCCTCATCCCCTGAATGAATTTTAAAGAAACATGGGGCATTGGAGGGCCTATTGCTGCTGCATAAGTAACTTTGAGCTTTCTTTTGCGCTATCAGCTGAAGGTGGACCTCTGAGAAGGTGGGAACACATCTGGAACAGGTCCTAATGGCTCAGTGCCCTTTGTAAAGAAAGTTAGGCCTCATGTGGATCTGTTACCTCAGGCACACTGGCACATCCACGCCGTGTTTAATTGCCTGAAACCAACCACATTAGCACGCAGCCAGACGAGTCTGTCTCAGTTTTGCAGTCTGTTTGTTGAAATCTTTTGGTTTGCTTGCCGGGCCCTGGGCCAGTATCTACCAATCTGCTCTGCGTTACTTGGCTCAGTCAACATATTCCACTGCCTCTCCTCTGCATTGCGGTCTTACAACTTAGGGTTAACGCTCTGCCCCATGTATTTGGCCATTCATTCACACCACTCCCCTCCCCCTCCCGACCCTGGGTTAGCAAGTTGTGGGGTCACCCCCCCACACCAGGGTGAGTATTCAAAAAGAAGGGGTATCCAATGAATACAGTCTGCTGATTTCTCAGCAACAAACCCAAACAAGCAGACAAAACACGTCCAGAAACCCCAGCCACTCTCCTCTACATCAAAGACATCTTAGAAATGACTGCCAGACTACTCAGACCCCTTGGCATCATGGTAGCCCACAAACCCACCAACACACTAGAACAGCAGCTAATGAACTTGAAAGACCCTATACAGACAAGCAAAACTAATGTCATTTACAAAATACCTTGCAAGGACTGTAACAAACACTACATTGGACAAACAGGCAGAAAACTAGCCACCAGGATACATGAACACCAACCAGCCGCAAAAAGACATGACTCGCTCTCACAAGTATCCTTACATATGGATGAGGAAGGACACCGCTTCGAGTGGGACAACACATCCGTCCTAGGACAAGCCAATCAAAGACACACACAAGAATTCCTAATGGCATGGCATTCCAACCGGAACTCTCAACAAACACATCGAGTTAGACCCCATCTACCACCCCCTGAGAAAAGGAACAGGAAGTGACTTCGCCACAGGAAATAATATCACCACAGGAACTGGCATCACCAACCCAAACATGTAAATAGAAAGCAGGAATTTTCAGCAGTGCTTCACCCAGAGGCCCACTGAAGATGTTACCCAGTAGGGTGACGAAACATCTGGAAATGAACCTTCAAGCTCAGTGAGCAAACCTACATCCAGAACCAGGGTGAGTGTCCAAGACTGGACATTGCAGTGTCGCCTTCCAGGAGGTGCTCTTTCAAGACTCTTCTTCCTTCTCAAGGCCTGGGTGGAAGACCCTCCTGAGCAGGAGGTCCTCAGAATTATCCCTCAGCTGACACCAAGATGCAGATTACCCCAGCGATCGCTGCTTACCTGAGGGCACGCGATAGGTGTCCACGCCCCTTCTTGAGTTTGGGGCCTGAACGGCACTATGCAGATGCAAGTTCTCTCGCACCGACTGAGAGAAATTCTCTCTCCAAGTTCTCTCGGCGTGTCTCATTCCTGGCCCCCTTCATGGGAGCTCAGGGTTCCTGAGCCACCGCACCCTCGAGTTTTTCCGACGAATGAAACAGTGAAGGGGGGGGGTGGGAGAGCGCAAAAGCAGCTGCGTCAACACATTGGTTTCATTTCATCGCTGGCTCACTTGTTTGAACAACAAAAGGGCTTTGGCGGGGTGGGGGGAACAAAACGATCCTTACATGCACTCCAGGAAGAAATATGTGCTACAACCGAAATACATTTCTAACAGTGTCTTCGCTCAAGTGATTTGCTCTTGACATACAACGGAGTAAATGAGAAATGGCCCATTAACTGCTTATCTTTGAGGGTGCTGTCACGTTTTTCCAGGTGTTGTACATCTGAAAGCACCAACTACTTCACCGACACCAACGACAGTGCTTTCCCGACAACGTTCCACGTTACGGTCAGAGAACAGGTCAAACTGAAGCCGGCGTTCCCCGGGCCTGATTATCAAATTGAACCCCCAGTCATTGAGATTGCCTTCCCACCCCCAACATCCTTCCCACCCCCAACATCCTTCCCACCAGGAATGGCCACTTCAGTCGGAGGCTGTTTGACTGTCGCACCAAGGCCCTCACCCTTTCTGCATTGCGTGTTTATCGGTGTGTCGCTGTGTTGCACAGTCATAGAGATGTACAGCACGGAAACAGACCCTTCAGCCCAACTCATCCATGCTGACCAGATATCCTAAATTAATCTAGTTTCATCTGCCAGCATTTGCCCCTTATTCCTATTTACATACCCATCCAGATGTCTCTTAAATGTTGCAATTGTATCAACCTCCACCACTTCCTCTGGCAGCTCATTCCATACACGTACCACCCTCTGCATGAAAAAGTTGCCCCTCGGGTCTCTTTTGTATCGTTCCCCTCTCACCCTAAACCTACGCCCTCTAGCTCTGGACTCCCTGACCCCAGGGAAAAGACTTTGTCTATTTATCTATACCAACTTCCCATTCCTCCCCACGCCGCCCGGAGCAGATACTGTTCCATCAGCTCACTTTTTGACTTGATTTATTATTGTCACATGTGCCGAGGTACAGTGAAAAGTATTGTCTGGCATGCACCATTAACCATACAAAGTGCTTTAGGGTAATTAAACGGAGTGAGGAATACAATGCTATGGCTTCAGAGAAGGCACACAAAGATCGAGATCAGTATTAGACATAAAATCTTACAAGTCGAAGACATTCAGAAGTCTAATAACAGTGGGGAAGAAGCTGTTCTTGAATCTGTTGGTGGTGTGTTTAAGCGTTTGTATCCTCTGGAAGAGAGTATAACTGGGGTGGTTTGATGATACTGGCTGTCTTCCCAACGCAGCAGGAAGTGTAGGTGGTGTCAATGGATGAAAGGTCGGTTTGCGTGATGGACTGGGCTGTGTACACAACTCTCCATAGTTTCTTACAGTCTGGGGCAGAGCAGTTGCCATACCATGCTGTGGTGCACCTGGACAGAATGTTTTCTATGGTGCATCTATAAAAAAAATTGGGCGAGAGTCTTTATGGACATGATGAATTTCCTTAGCTGAGTGAGGAAAGGAAGGATTATGGGTAATCCAAGATGGAGGACGGAAAAAATTTCTGGCTGTAACAGCTGCTCCATTTTTGAGGTATTTTAGGTGTTGGAGGTGATTTCCCGCCCCCACCACCCGCATCAGAGTTAAGCTATCGCTTCAGGACCGCCCAGTCAAGTATCGTCTGGGATCCCAGATGAAAGGGGGGGGGAGGGGGGAAAGGGGTGTAGTGAGGTGGGGTTGCAGGTACTGGAGAGCATCTGGCACTGGAAGACTGCGCCTCAGGCTGGCAAGAAATTAAAACAAGGAACAAACAGTGGAAGGGTCACCAATTAGAGTTTCTCACACAGCGTTATAACGAGAGCTGGCATGTGTGCTTAGAAGTGTTTCCATTAACAAAATTGTAGAGTCCCAATTTGAGCTCACTGTACCATTAACAATCTTCAGAGCATCATTTTTGCAGATGTACTTTAATAGGAACCACATGTGCTGTAGCTACAAAGGATGTTTAGATCTCTGAAGGTAAACTCTGTGTATGGCAGTTTTTCCAAACAGGTTTTTTTTTTCTTTCTTGACATAAATTTATTGAGGCCTGAGGATAGAGTAGCCAAGAATAACATGTGCAGCTATTTCCAACGTATGTGTGATGGGGGTTGATCATATAGGGTGTCTCGACATGCCACGTTTCTCATTCTTATCCGGCTCGGCCTGACCGAGATTTGTCCTGGTCCACCTGTCACTCATTGCAGTATCTTCAGCTGCTCCAAGACAAAGCGTTGACCCTAACCCCCCTGCCCAAATCAGGCAGCGTCTCTCCAATGACAAATGAAACAAGCAGCATGCGAGCACCAAGACATGTGCCAGCCACACGTACTGGCTTTCAGAGTGATCACAGCGAGGGCTCCACGCACTTACTCCCGCAAACTGCACAAAGGAAAGAAATTGTGAAGCTTTAGACATATTCTCATAGAGATGTACAGCACGGAAACAGGTCCTTTGGTCCAACCCGTCCACGCTGACCAGATATCCCAACCCAATCTAGTCCCACCTGCCAGCATCCGGCCCATATCCTTCCAAACTCTTCCTATTCATATACCCATCCAGATGCCTTTTCAATGTTGCAATTGTACCAGCCTCCACCACATCCTCTGGCAGCTCATTCCATACTTGTACCACCCACTGCGTGAAAAAGTTGCCCCTTAGGTCTCTTTTGTATTGTTCCCCTCTCACCCTAAACCTATGCCCTCTAGTTCTGGACTCCCCCACCCCCAGGGAAAAAACTTTGTCTATTTATCCTATCCATGCCCCTCATGATTTTGTAAACCTCTATGGAATATTGTGTGCAATTCCCTGCTATAGAAAGGATGTTGCGACACTTAGTCATAGAGTCATAGAGATGTACAGCATGGAAACAGACCCTTCAGTCCAACCTGTCCATGCCAACCAGATATCCCAACCCAATCTAGTCCCACCTGCCAGCACCAGGCCCATATCCCTCCAAACCCTTCCTATTTATATACTCAATCAAGTACCTTTTAAATGTTGCAATTGTACCAGCCTCCACCACTTCCTCTTGCAGCTTACTCTATACAAGTACCATCCTCTGCATGAAAACGTTGCCCCTTTAGTCTCTTTTATATCTTTCCCCTCTCACCCTAACCTATGCACTTGAGCTCTGGACTCCCCCACCTCAGGGAAAAGACTTTGTCTATTTATCCATGCCATCTCCCCATTCCTCCCCACGCCTCCAGGAGCAGATACCGCTCCATCAGCTCACGTTTTGACTTGATTTATTATTGTCACATGTGCCGAGGTACAGTGAAAAGTTTTGTCTGTTGTGCACCATTAACCAAACAAAGTGCTTCAGGGTAAGTGAACGGAGTGAGGAATACAATGTTCCGGCTCGGGAGGAGGTGCACAAAGACTGAGATCAGCATTAGATTGCAAATCTTACAAGTCTAAGACATTCAGAAGTCTAATAACAGTGGGGAAGAAGCTGTTCTTGAATCTGTTGGTATGTGTGTATCTCCTGGAAGAGGGTATAACCAGGGTGGGAGGAGTCTTTGATGATAGTGGCTGTCTTCCCAAGGCATCTACTAAGGAAGTATAGATGGAATTAATGAATGGAAGGTCGGTTTGCGTGATGGACTGGGCTGTGTTCACACCTCTCTGTAGTTTCTTACAGTCAGGGACAGAGCAGTTGCCATACCATGCTGTGGTGCACCTGGACAGAATGTTTTCTATAGTGCATCTACAAAAAATTGGGGAAGGGTCTTTATGGACATACTGAATTTCCTTAGCCTACTGAGGAAGTAGAGACATTGTTGTACTTTCTTGACCCGTAGTGTCAATGTGGATGGACCAGGACAGATTGTTGGCAATCCTCACTCCTCAGACCTTGACGCTCAGAGGGGAACTTGCAGGGAGTGGTGTTCCCATGTATCTGCTGCCTTTTTCCTTCTAAATGGAAATGAGCTTGGAAGGTGCTGCTTGAGGGTCTTGGGCAGATCTCTGCAGTGCATCCTGTCGCTTGCTGAAATTTGAATCTGGAGTTAGAAACCAGCTGAAGAAATAGATCTTATGGGGCAGTGGGATATGTCTCTATTTCTGAGCCAAGAAGCCAAGTTCAAGTGCATTTTCTCTGGAGGTGTGTTGCAACATCTCTGAACGCGTGGATTAGAAAATTTAAAAAGGAAGAAACTAGTTTCATGGTCACTGTGTAAAAGAAAATTAACTGATTCCTTTATGCCCTCTAATGCCCTCCTATGTGGGGGTGCATGGTGGCTCAGTGGTTAGCACTGCTGCCTCGCATTGCCAGGGACCCAGGTTCGATTCCAACCTCGGGCAACTGGCTGCGTGGAGTTTGCACATTCTCCCCGTGTCTGTGTGGGTTTCCTCTGGGTGCTCCAGTTCCCTCCCACAATCCAAAATGTGCAGGTCAGGTTAATTGGCTATGCTAAATTGCCCATAGTGTTAGATGCATTAGTCAGGGGTAAATGTAGGGTAGTGTCGGGGAATGGGTCTGGGTGGGTTACTCTTGAGAGAGTCGGTGTGGACTTGTTGGGCCGAAGGGCCTGTTTCCATACTGTAGGGAATCTAATCTCATATGTGACTGCAGCCCCTACAACAATGTAGTTGATTCTTAATTTACCTGAACAAACTAACTCATAAAGGGGCAGTGGGAGGCCAGGAATGGTGGCCTTGGAAGTGACACCCACTTTCCAAGACCACATTTTCTTTATAAAAGTTTCTTTACTCATTTCCAGATGGACTGGTAACACATCACAGCCGCTATCTCTAAGGGGAAGAGAAACATGAACAGGCAGTTTAGGGCAAGGTGATTACGGAGATGAAGATGGATAACCATTAACAAGTGTAGATGATGGATGGTTTCTGAAATAAGTAGGTGATTGTCATTAAGATAGGTGATCGTCATTAAGATAGGTGATTACTTAAAAAGGACAAAGTCATTGAGGCAACATTAAGATGGATAGATACTTTGATGAATGGGGTCAATAGGCAGGCAAGGAAGTGATAGACAGACAGAGAAAGACAAGCAGAAAATCAGATGAGTAACAATGATAGCTTTCTCAAACTTGTCAGACCTGTTACCGAGCGACATTGTTCAAAGACCTTGACGCAATGTGCCCACCTTTATGTGGATTTCCTCTTCCTGATCCTGGACACCAGCTTGTTTTACACACTGAGCTGTCAAACGCACCCCCAAGCATTTTGATGGATGGATCCTTTAATTAACAAAAGCAAATTGTTCGGAGTCTAATCCCTGCTTTGTGCAGCCCAGAGTAACAACAGGAGTGACACAACAGCTTCCAGGAAGCAGTAAGCACTTTAGGGAACATCTCTGGGACACCCGGTACCGATCAACCCCACCGTTCCGTGGCCCAACATTTCAACTCCCCCTCCCACTCTGCTGAGGACATGCAGGTCCTGGACCTCCTCCACCGCCGCTCCCTCACCACCCGACGCCTGGAGGAAGAACGCCTCATCTTCTGCCACGGAGCACTTCAACCCCAAGGCATCAATGTGGAGTTCACCAGTTTCCTCATTTCCCCCCCCCCCCCACCTTACCCCAGATCCAACCTTCCAGCTCAGCACCATCCTCATGACCTGTCCTACCTGCCAATCTCCTTTTCCACCTATCTGCTCCACTCTCCTCTCTGACCTATCACCGTTACCCCCACCTCCATCCACCTATTGTACTCTTTGCTACCTTCTCCCTAACCCCACCATCTTCCCATTTATCTCTCCACCCCGAAGGCTCCCAGTCTCATTCCTGATGAAGGGCTTTGGTCCGAAATGTCGATTTTCCTGCTCCTCGGATGCTGCCTGACCTGCTGTGCTTTTCCAGCACCACTCTAATCTTGACTCTGATCTCTAGCATCTGCTGTCCTCACTTTTGCCTTCCAATAAGCAGGAATAATATTGTCCTAATTAGCCAACATCGACTTAGCTTGGGCAGAACTTGTACAGAATATCCCTTTTTAAATGGTATTGACAAGCACTCAAACTGTGCACAAGGGTATAGGAAAAGGCTGGATCACTGTATTGGGGGAGGAGTAATCTTATAATTCTTCCTCAACTAAACTGAGTTGAAGACAGTTATACAATTTGTCAGCCTTACCTGTATCACCCCCAATAACTCTTACCTCATGTTACTCTCTGTTCAATTGAGTTTGATCACAAATCCCCAGACTGGCTGATCTTTATCAGGCAATGATTTTATACGGAAATTTGCACTGTGCTGGGGATGTTGGTCTTGTACAATATTCAGGAAATTGCAACAACTTGCGAATACATCAGAAGGTACGTCCAGCGCTGGAAGTGGACTGCGGGGCAAAACAAGATGTTGTCAGTGCCAGGAGGTATTCAATTGAGCAGCCCAGGAACAGGAGGAGGCCATTCAGCCCTTCTGACACGCTGCAACGTTTCATGCGGACATGACTGATCTGATTGGAAAGTCAATTTATCAACCCTGGTTCTACTTCCCCCAGTAGCTCTGATCCAACAAAAAAAACGTTCTATCCAGAAAAATCGAAAGAACTGCTGGAATTCAGAAATTGCTGGAAAAGCTTAGCAGGGTCTGGCAGTACCTGCGGGAGAGAATCCGGAATTAACAGTTCGGATCCCATGACCCTTGAATTGCTGTTAGCAGAACATAGGGTGGTAGGAGGGGGTAAGGAGCAAACAAATGATGGAGAGAATCTCATACAGAGAGAAGAACAGTTGGACAGATAAAGGAGAAGATCATGGTTAGCGTGGGAGAATGAATAGATATTAATGGGGATAACTCTACCCTTTTACCCATCTCTGTCTCAAAATTAGCCAGCACTTAATACTGTTCTGAAAATAAGTTCCTTGTGGCAGATAACTCAAATGACATTGTTGTAATACAGGGGTAAAAAATGCATCCTGTTATGAATTAGTGTTTAATTAGTTAGGAACAGGTGTGGTTTGATTAGTAAAATTGATGTTAATTTGAGGCTAGGAATCGATATTTTCTCCTGTTCGATTTTTACTGGAATCGATGTGCAGTTCTTTCAAGTCACATTAAAAAAAGGATGTGCAGGCACGCTGTTCAATCAGTGAATGCCCTTCTTTGTAGTGACTATCAAAATACACAATACAATGGGGTCTGGCTTGAAATGTTGGCTTGGTTCAGCGTTGCACTTGTTTGTCCAATGTGTGGTGAGCCTAAAGTCAGGGAAAGGTTGACATTCCTTTAAAGACAGGCTGACCCACAAGTGCAGACCTTAAGGAGTGCTGCATGGTCAGATGTCTATCAGATCTGACGTAAAACTAAGGCTCCATCTGCTCCCTCAGGTAGACTGACCTATCCTCGATAGAGGACCAATGAGAGCCGAAGGGATTCAGCTCAATATTTATCCCTGAATCCACATTGTGCAAAGAGATTGTCTGGTCATTGCTGTCATATTTCAGAAAGCCGGGCTGTGAAGGATAGAACTGAACCCAAACTTCACTTGTGTTTGTAAATATTTACTTACACAGTGTGCAGCTTCAGTGTTCGTTTCAATCATGTCACAGGTCCTCCACAGTTTAGAAGTAGGCCATTCAGCCCATCGAGTCCACACTGAACCTCTAAATAGCATTCCACCCTGGCCCACCCCATCTCTGTAACCCTGCATTTTCCTCAGTTAACCTACTTTGCCTGCACATCCCTGGATACTATGGGTAATTTAGCACGGCCAATCCACCCTAACCTACACATCCCTGAACACTATAGAGTAATTTAGCATGAGCTGAAAATGTGTTGCTGGAAAAGCGCAGCAGGTCAGGCAGCATCCAAGGAGCAGGAGAATCGACGTTTCGGGCATCAGCCCTTCTTCAGGCTGATGCCCGAAACGTCGATTCTCCTGTTCCTTGGATGCTGGCTGACCTGCTGCGCTTTTCCAGCAACACATTTTCAGCTCTGATCTCCAGCATCTGCAGTCCTCACTTTCTCCTCGAAGTAATTTAGCATGGCCAATCCACCCTAACTACACATCCCTGAACACTATGGGTAATTTAGCATGGCCAATCCACACTAACCTGCACATCCCTGAACACTATGGGGCAATTTAGCATGGCCAATCCACCCTGACCTGCTCATCTTTGGACACTGGGAGAACGTGCAAACTCCACACAGACAGTCAGTTGCCCGAGCAGCTGTGCTAACCACTGAGCCACTGTGCCATCCTCCAGCCACCTATGCACCACACACCCCTTTCACATATATAGCAGGACTGAACCTTACATTAGCACCAAAATGAAACACAATTAAAGTTGCCATGTAAAGCTCTTGCCGTCAGCAAATCAGCTGCTGGCCCCTGCCATGTTGCAACTGCTCTTAACTCCTCAGGGGGCGCTGAGACGATCCGAGCGGGTGCCCTGAGGCGGCAAAGGGTGCTACATAAATGCAAGTCGATTCCTTCATCAAATGCTCGCAGGAGAGGATCCACAGCATCCCTTTCTCAGAGCGAGCAGACTCTTTGCAAAAACATGTTCCCAATCGCATCCTAAACTATTCCCCAAGTTCAAGACCATGAAGAGGTTTGGACTGTCCCCAATCAAAAGACATAAGGGCATTGTTTTTTTTTGGAAAAAGGAAAACATTTGGATCTAACATGTTTGTGTCTGATTGCACACATGATATTCCTCAAACCCTTTCATTTACTTTAATGCTGGCTCATCTGTTATTGCGTTTTCCCATAGTTACTGAGTGCTGCTTCCAAACTTTTGGAATCAAAGTCTTTTTTTTAAGTGTTGAAACCTCTATTATAGAAACGTCGCTACTTTAAGTGCATCTATTTAAACGTCTGAGGCTGCTTCCTGTTCAGTGTGTGTGGAGTCTAAAATTACAAAAGGACAGTGGGTGCTTTAAGTCCACACTGATGCACTCAAACGTAAAGTGCTCATGGGGGCTCTCAGCCATTAATTGGGGGCGGGGGGGAGAAAATGTAGTTAATTGGGAATCATTGGGACTTGGAAAAAGGAAGGGCAATTGGAAAGGGGTGTTTCCGCTTCAGGCCACTGAGTTATCCTGGAGGCGCTTTGGAGGTGTCCAAGTGGGGCAAAACATTTTGAGGGAAACATTGGCTTTGAACTTACAACACAGGAGAAGTTGCCCGAAGCAGTTTCCCATTCCCCATCCCCCGGGATGTCCCAGTCAGGGGAGATTGGGAACTGGGACGGAGAGTAAAACCTCCCCCCCCCCCCCCGCCCCGGCATTCTGAGTGTGTGAGACTCATCCCTAGACATTATGGGTAATTTAGCATAGCCAATCCACTCTATACTTGCACATCTCTGGACACTATGGGGAATTTAGCATGGCCAATTCACCCTAACCTGCATATCCCTTAAACACCATGGGGCAATTTAACATGGCCAATCCACCCTAACAAGCACACCTTTGGAGTAAGTGACCTTTGCAGGTTTGAGTGGCCACTATGATAAGAAAGGTGACCCCACCCACCCCCCACCCCCCCAGCAAGAGCTCCCAATGGGATAAAAGTTGGTGGGACAATGAAGAATGGGGCGGAATCTCTTCTGTCCACCCCATGCGGACAGGCCCGAACCCCCATCCCACCATGAGTTCCCCTCAGCACAACCCTGCAAATGACGTGGGTGTGGGTGAAGTGAGAAAGGCCCATGGTTGACATTGAGGTACACGTCAGACCCCCCTGGTCATAGCAGGCAGTGGATGACTGAGCAGTTGAGATAAACAAGGTGTTCGCTGTCACATTGGCTCATGTTGGAGGTGATTTCTGTTTTTTCAGAGAAAGCTTCCTTTATTTCCCTGGCTAGTTTTCAGAACTTGTAGCTGGTCGCTCTGATTGAATGGGAAATATGACGGCCACATCAACACGTTTATTTATTTTACCCTTCCTGGCTGAACACCTAACTTGTTGGGTGAATTTTATCTTGGCATTTTCATCAGTGAAGTTTGAATTCAACTGAGTGAGGCATATTGTGGCACCTGTGGGTCTCGAACTTCTCACTCAGAGGAATGGACACTACCATGGTGCCACAAACCCATATGCAGAGTTTAGACCCTAATTGTCCTCTGCTGGCATGGCTGTAGAATCACTACAGCTTGGGGACAGGCCATTCAGCTCATCAAGTCTATAGTGGCCCTCTGTAGAGCATCTCACCTTGTCCCTGTGACACCATATTCCTGGATCCTGCCCGAAATGTCGATTTTCCTGCTCCTCAGATGCTGCCTGACCTGCTGTGCTTTTCCAGCACCACTCTAATCTTGACTCTGATCTCCAGCATCTGCAGTGCTCCCTTTCGCCATGGCGAACCCACCCTAGCCAGCATGTCACGGGGCAATTTAGCATGGCCAATCCATCCTGACCTGCACATCGTTGGACTGTGGGAGGAAGCTGGAGCACCCGGAGGTAATCCACACAGAGACCATGCAAACTCCACAGAGACAGTTGCCCGAGGGTGGAGTCGAACCCGGATCTCTGGCGCTGTGAGGTAGTAGCACTAACCACTGAGCCAACGCGCACCCACGTGGATGCCTGCAAATAGAATTTGGGTGTTTCTTAAAAGCACCGTACAAACTCATTTGTCATGGAGTCATGACATCACAGAGAGAGGCCATTCAACCCGTCGAGTCCATGCCAGCCTTCTCTAGCCAGTTCCAATCCCTGTAGCCGCGTTTATCTCCTACAAGTTTCCATCCAGTTTCCTTTCAAAAGAATTTATCATCGCCACTTACCTCATGATCATCAGATGTCAGCTCCACATTATTTCCCAGCACAGAGGAAAAGAATTCTCTCTTGCATCCAACCCTCCACATCCCCCAAGAATCTCTTGCCCAAGATCTTATATCTGTGTCCCTTAGTCCTTGCACAGTCAGTGACAGGAGCAACTATTCTTGGTCTGTCATGTGTTCCAAGGGGGAGCAGCAATAACATTGAGATCTTCAGATTTAGATTTGACTTATTGTTGTTACATGCACTGAAGTACAGTGAAAAGTTTTGTTTTGTGAGCAGTCCGGGCAGATCATAGCAAAAAAGGACACAGGGTGCTTAGACACAGTGAGTGACAAAAAAAAACTGCAGATGCTGGAATGCAAAGTAGACAGGCAGGAGGCTGGGAGAACACAGGGAGCCAGGCAGCACCAGGAGGTGGGGAAGTCAACGTTTCGGGTATAACTCTTCTTTAGGACTGGGGGGTGGGTGAAGGGGGAGCTGCAGGTAAAGATGTGGTCAAAGAGCTGTAGGCAGGAAGAGGTCACAGCATTGTGTGTGGGCAAAGAGCTACAAGCATGAGGAGGTCATGGCGTCGTGTGTGGTCAAAACGCTGGAGGGCTGGTGTGGTCAACATGAGGCATACAAGGTTATGAATGGACTGGAGTTGCACAAAAGCAAGATCAACATTAGATTTGAAATTAGAGTAGTCTGTTCAGCATTCTAATAACAACAGGGAAGAAGCTGTTCTTGAACATGCGTCATTGGAACAAACTCTGACCCTGCCCACCTAATAGAACGGGCTTGGTCTAAAGACGCGCATGGTTGTATCACAATGGAGGATAAAGAGATGGAGGGGTGAAGAGTTTTGAGCAGGGGATGAGCAAAGTCTCAAGTGCGTGAGAGAATAGTAGAACAGAGGGGCAATATGGAGCCAGGCCTCATAGGACACAAACTGCAGAGAAATCTACAAGGGGACTGCTGCTGGAGAGGGAATTGGGAAAGAAGAGATAGCAGCCAAGAACACCAAAGTTTCAACCGAGGAAAGAAAATTCAGGAGCAGAACCATGAAATGAAGGCCGCTCTATAGGGAGGATAGTTGGCATGGTGATTGTGTGCAGTGGGATATAACATTAAATCATCACCTAGCAATCTACTTGCCAAAGCAGAAGAGTAAAGAAAAAATATTTTCTTAACATCAGCGAGGATTCAGCCAGCACTTGGGCCAATTTATACATTTACGTCCGTCCCTTTCTCTGACTTCACTGAGAAACTGAGTAGGATTTTCCAGCAGAAAGCTTAGTTTTCTTTTCGGAGCTGGGTTTCTTTCAGGGGAATTGAGGGGGGAAAAGAAAGGAAACAACGTATCCATTGATGACTTTAGCCATGATACACTCTGTGGTTTACAGAGCAGTGCGGTTAAATATCTGGGCGGGTTGTTTGTATTGCTGCTCGAATTGGGGATGGGGAGTCAGATGGGGGTCCCTAGCAGATGACCTGCTTGAGCTGTGACAGTGGAGGTCATGAGATGAGGAGAGGGCTTTTGTAATTTTATTAATTATCTCTCTTTTAAAAAGCAAAAGGAAGGGTCAATTTGACGTCAAAGACTGGCACCCTCATCGGCCACCTTATTACATTATGTTGGGCTGTCGATGTGCCACAAACATGGTTTCCCGTTTTATTTATTTTTGGGGGATGTAGGCTTCAGACTACCTTTTCAATCCCAGAGATTATTGAATTGAAATTGCCACCGTCTGTCCGCGTCCCCAGACTGAAAGCAAAAAGGCTGGCGATCTGAAGCAAACCAGATGGGAGAATGCGGGAGAAAATCAGCAGGTCTGCGGAGAGAGAGGAAAAAAAAATCAGACCAAATATTTTGGATCTGAAACGTTAACTGTTTCCTCTCTCTAGACATGCTGAGTTTCTCTAGAGTGTGGTGCTGGAAAAGGCCAGCAGGTCAGGCAGCATCCAAGGAGCAGGAAAATCGACGTTTCGGGCAAAAGCCCTTCATCAGTTGCCTGTTCTGGTATGTCTCTCACTTTAATCACTGATTCCTCTATCTCCATAGGATATCGGTGAGGCCTCTTCTGGAATACTGTGTCCAGTTTCCAGTCACCCAGTTATAGGAAGAATACTATTAAGCTGGAGAGGGTTCAGAAAAGATTTATCAGGACGATGCCAGGTGTGGAAGGTTTGAGTTACAAAGAAAGGCTGGAACATTTTTTCACCGGAGCATAGGAGGTTGAGAGGTGACCTGATAGAAGTTTATAACATAATAAGGGGTATAGATAGAGTTGATAGCAATTGGCTTTTCCCAAGGGTGGGGAAATCAAGACAAGGGGGGGCACATTTTTAAGGTGAGAGGGGAGAAACTTTTAAAAAAAAGACATGAGAGACAAAGTTTTTACACAGAGGATGGTTCGTATATGGAGAGAACTTCTTGAGGAAGTGGTGGATGCAAGTACAGTTACAACGTTTAAAAGACATTTAGATGGATACATGAATAGGAAAGGTTTGGAGGGATATGGGCCAGGAGAAGGCAGGTGGGACTAGTCTGGTTTGGGATTACGTTCGGCATGGATCTCTCTCTCTCTCTCTCTCTCTCTCTCCCCCTGGGCAAAAACTCTCCAAAGGTAGGAGAAAGCTGGAGGAAAGGCAATTATGATGTGATTGGGCAAGATTTGGGATGCATAGGATGAGGAAAAAATCTGCAGGGGGTGGACATAATTGAAATGTGGACCTTGCTCAAGGAACAGCTAGTGTGTGTCCTTGATAAGTATGTACCTGTCAGATAGGGAGGAGATGGTCAAGCAAGGGAGCGGTGGTTTACTGTAAGTTGAATCTCTTGTCAAGAGGAAGAAGGCGGCTTACGTTAGGATGAGACATGAAGGCTCAGTTAGGGTGCTTGAGAGTTACAAGTTAGACAGGAAGGAGCTAAAGGGAGAGCTAAGAAGAGCCAGAAGGGGACATGAGAAGTTGTTGGCAGATAGGGTCAAGGAAAACCCTAATGCTTTCTACAGGAATATCAGGAATAAAAGGATGACGAGAGAAAGGTTAGGGCCAATCAAGGATAGGAGCGGAAAGTTGTGCGTGGAGTCCAGAGAGATAGGGGAAGTGCTAAACGAATATTTTTCGTTAATATACACATTGGAAAAAGACAATGTTGTCGAGGAGAATATTGAGATACAGGCTACTAGACTAGACAGGATTGAGGTTCACAAGGAGGAGGAGTTAGCAATTCTGGAAAGTGTGAAAATAGATAAGTCCCCTGGGCCTGATGGGATTTATTCTAGGATTCTCTGGGAAGCCAGGGAATAGATTGCAGAGCCTTTGGCTTTGGTCTTTATGTCATCATTGTCTACAGGAATAGTACCAGAAGACTGGAGGATAGCAAATGTTGTTCCCTTGTTCAAGAAGGGGAGTAGAGACAATCCAGGTAATGATAGACCAGTGAGCCTTACTTTGGTTGTGGGTAAACTATTAGAAAGTATTATAAAAGATAGGATTTATAATCATCTAGAAAGAAATATTTTGATTAGGGATAGTTAACGCAGTTTTGTGAAAGGTAGGCCATGCCTAAATAACCTTATTGAGTTCTTTGAGAAGGTAAGCAAACAGGTGGATAAGGGTTAAGTGGTTGATGTGGTGTACATGGATTTCAGTAGGGCATTTGATAAGGTTCCCCATGGTAGGCTATTGCACAAAATACAGAAGCATGGGATTGAGGGTGATTTAGTGGTTTGGATCAGAAATTGGCTAGCTGAAAGAAGACAGAGGGTGGTGGTTGATGGGAAATGTTCATCCTGGAGTTCAGTTACTAGTGGTGTACCACAAGGATCTGTTTTGACCTGGATGAGGGCATAGAAGGATAGCCTAGTAAATTTGCGGATGACACTAAGGTCAGTGGAGTTGTGGATAGTGCTGAAGGATGTTGTAGGTTACAGCGGGACATAGATAAGCTACAGTGCTGGACTGAGAGGAGGCAAATGGAGTTTAATGCAGAAAAGTGTGAGGTAATTCACTTTGGAAGGAGCAATAGTAATAGGGAGTACTGGGCTAATGGTAGGATTCTTGGTAGTGTAGATGAGCAGAGAGATCTTGGTGTCCACGTACATAGATCCCTGACAATTGCCACCCAGGTTGATATGGTTGTTAAGAAGGCATACAGTGTGTTCGCTTTTATTGGTAGAGGGATTGAGTTTCGGAGCCATGAGGCCATGCTGCAGCTGTACAAAACTCTGGTGCGGCCGCACTTGGAGTATTACGTGCAGTTCTGGTCACCACATTATAGGAAGAATGTGGAAATTTTGGAAAGGGTTCTGAGGCAATTTACTAGGACGTTGCCTGATATAGAGGGAAGGTCTTATGAGAAAAGGCTGAGTGACTTGAGGCTGTTTTTATTAGAGAGAAGGTTGAGAGGCGAATTAATTGAGACATAAGGTAATCAGAGGGTTAGACAGGGCAGATAATGAGAGCCTTTTTCCTTGGATGGTGATGGCTAGCATGAGGGGACATAGCTTTAAATTGAGGGGTAGTAGATATAGGACAGATGTCAGAGGTAGGTTCTTTACTCAGTGAGTACTAGGGGTGTGGAACACTGCCTGCAACAGTAGTAGACTCACCAACTTTAGGGGCATTTAAATGGTCATTGGATAGGTATATGGATGAAAATAGAATAGGGTAGGTTAGATGGGCTTCAGATTGGTTCCACAGACTGGTGCAACATTGAGGGCCGAAGGGCCTGTACTGCACTGTAATGTAATGTTCTAATGTGCTATATTGTTCCTCATGGGGAAGAGTGTTCCTTAGGGCTGATGGTGTGACTCCAGCTACTGGTATCTGCTTCCACCCCACGCACAGTGCTGCCAAGCCTGGCCACAGTGACCCTTCCTCAACCCTTTGCGAGAGGATCAAGCACTGTATAAATCCTTCAGCTCCTCCACTCTGTCCTCCCACAGCCTGTTCAAAAGAGGACACGGCTCACATCTCCTCTCACTCAGCGGACTTTGATCTGGGGGTCTCTCAGTCGGAAAGCGCCCACTGATTAGAACTTGCTACCTCATTGACAACACACATGAAAGGGCCTCCCCCATTTTAACATATGTTTTTGTCTCCAGGGTGGTCCAATGAAGCAATTTAGCTGTGTTCCCTGTTTCAAAACAGCTCCAGGGGCATCACTTTATCAGTCAAGTTTTTGTTGGAAATAGGCAATACTGAGACATGCGCTGGTATCTATGGGGCATGTAGGGATGGGCAACAAATGGTAGCCTTCCCAGCAACACCATGAAGGCATTGTATAACATCGGATTTGTGTTTATATCAGAGGCCATTCAGCCCTGCTCACCCCTGCTCGCCCATTCAGTTAGATTACAGCCAACTAGTACCTCGACTCCATCAACCTACCTTAGTTGCACTCGCCTCACGACAGAGGTTTGGTTTATCACTTGGCAAGGCCTGTCCTGTCCAGACAATCCTTGGTCATAGAGGGGGAGGCGGGGGGGTGGGGGAATACTGCAGCTGTAAATAAGCTCCTGAATGGGTTCCCATGGCGACAGGAACGTTGTGGGGCGGAGGGGGGATTGTCACAATGTCCCGACATCACCTCTGAAAGCAGCAGGTGAGGATGAATGAAGAGGAATGTGGGGGAAACACACTGCAGGAGACAATGTTCTTAACAGGGAAATCAGAGTTTGTCGCCCCCAGCAGATGGCAGAGCGCAATTTGCGGCGGCGTCGTTGTTCAGATATTGGAGTCAGAACAATTGGCAGTGACAGTACATTCTTTTCGTCTGCTAGCCTCACTCCCTCAGCAGCTGACCCATAAACTCCAACAAACCACCTGACATTTGAGGAATGGCGGGTGGGTATGGGGAAAACGGATTTGAGGGTGTGGTTTGGGGAGGGGAAGGAAAAGAGGCCTGAAATTAATTGTCAAGAGGCGGAATATTAAATAAACTTGCCCACTTTACAACTGAAGTCCTCTGAGGAAAGTATTCCCAACATTTTTGAGGCGCTGGGAGAAGTTGGACTTTACAAAATGAGTGGCCATTTTGTAATGGCCTGTCAGGATTGTAGGGCTGAATTAAATGGGGGGACACTATCCAATCTGTGGATTCACAACAAAGCTAGAAAAGTGCACAAAGAAAACTTTCGATAAATAACAGTTAATTCAAGGCCTTTGGATCTCTCTTCCTCAGAAGGGGTGAGAACACCTTTTCAAGCCTGAGCTAGGTAGATTTGTGAAGTGGGGGTGGGGGTGAAAGATTTTCAGGGTTAGGCCGCAATGTGGAATCATTGATAATAGGAGCAGGAGAAGGCCATTCGGCCCTTCAAGCCTGCTCCACCTCACAATATGATCATGGTTTATCATCCAACTTCGTCCCATGTTCCTGCTTTCTCCCCCGCTACCCTTTGACCCCTTTATCCCTGAAGCACTATCTCCCTCTTGAAAATGTTCAATGTTTTGGCCTCAGCTGCTTTCTGTGGCAGAGAATTCTGCTGGCACCCCCACTCTCTGGGTGAAGACATTTCTCCTCATCTCCGTCCAAAATGGCCGACCCCCTGTCCTCAGGCCACAGGCCTCTAGTCATGAGTAGGTCAGACTAGGTGAGGTTGGCAGGTTTTCTTCCCTAAATGGCATTATTGATCCAGATTGGGCTTTGAAGCAGCAGTCAACAATGGTTCCCATCAAGGTAACCTTTTACTGCAATATTTTATTTTTCTGCGTTCACAGAGTGAGGGTGACGCTGGCTAGGCCAACACGTATTGCCCATCTCTAACTGTTCAGGGGGAAATTAAGAGTCAGTTACATTGCTGAGGGTCTGGAGCCACATGTAGGCCAGACCAGGTAAGGATGGTGGTTTCCCTCCCTAAAGGACCAGATGGGTTTTTCCAACAATTGACAATGGATTTATGACCATTCTTGGTTTCTTAATTCCAAAATCTTTTCAATTCAATTTCAGTTCAAATTCCACCATCTGCCATGATGAGATTTGAACCCCAGAACATTACCTCTGGGTCTCTGGACTAACAGTGCAGACCAATGAAATCATTGAAAATATCCCCACCTGCAACAGTTGGATTCAAGCCCCTCAGCCTGGAGTTTGGCGTGAATAGGCTCGTGACGCTGCCACCATAACACTGCCTCTCCCACATAACCCAGGGCATTAGAATAACTAACATCATGGGGCATTGTTCCATTATCATGACATCGCCAGACTTTGTAGCTGAAAAGGTAGCACGCTCTCCTTTAAGACAGAGGGATAGGGGTTCAAGACTGGATCCAGACAGTAGAGCACTCTCTGGTAACTGTTTGGGTAGGATGATTAACTGAGGTCCAATCTGCAGGCACTCATTCCAATTGCAAACAAGAGGATGCCAATAATTATTGCCGAACCCACCTCCCCCCACCAGAGAGAGATTTATCTGGTCGTTACGATGAGGGAGCAGGAGTTAGCCCCACTATTAAATGGGATCAAGGCTGATCTGATAATCAGAGACAGTGAGGAGTGCTGGAGAGTCGAGTTGAAAAATCTGGTGCTGGAAAAGCACACCAGGTCAGGCAGCATCCGAGGAGCAGGAGAATCGACGTTTCTGGTGTAGGCCCTTCATCGATAGTGTGATCTGATAGTCCTCAACAGTAATATCTTGCCTTTCCCCCCCCCCCCCGTAACTCTTGATCCTATGACTGTTTAAAAATGTGTCTGGTTTGCTTGAGTGAGCTTACTTTGTGCAAGTTGGCTGTTCCATTTCTAACGTAAAACCAACACTTCAAAAGTAATCCAGAACTAGAGGGCAGAGGTTTAGGGTGAGAGGGGAAAAGTTTAAAAGGGATGTGAGGGGTAACTTTTTTCATGCAGAGGATGGTGCGTGTATGGAATGAGCTGCCAGAGGAAGTGGTGGAGGCTGGTACAATGACAGCATTTAAAAGGCATCCGGATGGGTATATGAAGCAGAAGGGTTTAGAGGGATATGGGCCAAATACTGGCTAATAGGACAAGATTAGATTACTTAGTATGAAAGCAGGCTCTTTGGTCCAACTAGTCCATACTGACCCTCCAAAGAGTAACCCACCCAGACCCATTTCCTTCTGACCAATGCACCTAATAATAGAGACAATTTAGCATCACCAATCCACCTAACCTGCACATCTTTGGACTGTGGGAAGAAACCCACGCAGACACAGGGGAGAATATGCAAACTCCACACAGACAGTCACCTGAGACTGAAATCAAACCTGGGTCCCTGATACTATGAGACTGCAGTGCTGGCTACTGAGCCACCATGCTGCCTAATTTAGGGTATCTGTCAGCATGGATGAGTTGGACTGAAGGGTCTGTTTCAGTGCTGTACATCCCTCTGTGAGTACTACAGCACATTGGAATGCTCTGAGGCAGTGAACGCAACTATAACCTTGCAAAAGTTATTTTTTCAGGAATATTAAGCCATTCAAAAAGTTAATGACAATTACTCACACACTTGGAATTCTTCATTTCGGTTAAAATTGACCCACTCAAGGTCATAGATAATTAAAATTGAGATGAATTTATAATTCCTGTTCTGCAAGTTCAATTCATTGACGCAACCCTTGCCTGGGCAATCTTTCCCCATAGCCGCAATTTTCCAGCCCTGGTAACATGCTTGTCAATCTCCCCTGTCATCTCTCCAAAGCAGTGATGTCCTTCCTGTAATGTGGTACACGCAAAACTGTGGTCTCACCAGCATCTCAGATAATTCTGGCATTATTTAATGCCTGGTACATGAATACGGGACTCAAGCCGAGTTGGGTAGACTTTTGATAGTGGAAGGATTGGAGGGGGGTGGGGGGAGGAACCAGGCAAGATTGTGGGGGTTGAGATGACAACCAAATCATCTTATGGCAAGGCAGGTTTCAAAAGTGGCCTAACAATGTTGCTAAGTCCTGGTTCAGCCAGGAGGGCACCACACAGGAGAGTAAGATAGGGGAAGAGACATGGTCACATTGATCTGTATCATAATGGTCGTCAAGGAGAAAAAAAACGCTAAAAAAAATTGGGCTGATGATATCTCCATAAAGGGGTGGTATGTTGGCTCAGTGGTTAGCACTGCTGCTTCACAGCACCAGGTTCGATTCCAGCCTCGGGCAACTGTCTGTTTGCACGTTCTCCCCATGTCTGCGTGGGTTTCCTCCGGGTGCTCTGGTTTCCTCCCACAATCCAAAGATGTACAGGTCAGGTGAATTGACCGTGCTGAATTGCCCATAGTGTTAGGTGCATTAGTCAGGGATAAATATAGGGTAGGGGAATGGGTCTGGGTGGGTTAGTCTTCGGAGGGGTGAGGTAGGCTTGTTGGGCTGAAGGGCCTGTTTCCATACTGTACAGTATCTAATCTAAAGTACACCTCAAGAAGCACAATTCATAGCAAGAGTAACTTGTTGCTTGTCTTTTTTTTTTGCAAAGAGCTGCACTGGGTTTCTCGGTGGGGTACAAAGGGTTAATGCAGGGGAGTGAGTAGACCGATACAATCATCGAAGCACATGGTCTCTTTTGCTGCTAGACCACTCCCAGCAAGCAGCCACTCAATCCCACACATGACTTAGCAAAAGGAACAAAATGGAAATCAGAAATTTCCTTTCTTTTTAACCAAATTAGTAAAACTCGAGAGCATCGCTTGTGTTTTTTTGGCAAGTTGCGTAATTTATCATTCCAGGCATAGTGACCGATGCTTAGCCTAATAAGCAGTGGTATTTCGGACTGGATCTCCATTCTGACTGAGTGGTCCGTACAAGGCAACTAGAGCCCTGCTTAAGGCCCTGGCTTTGCCTGCTCTAGCTCCCCTGCCCTCTAACCCTGCGCTGGGCACGCCTCGGGCAGGGAAATCAGTGCCAGTTCGTCATACTCTGCAGTATCCACATTCTTGAAAGACTCTCCTCCCACCCCACATCCAACCCCCCCCCACAACATCCAACGCCCCCCCCCCCACCCCGCCCCCCCCACCCCCACACCAACCTATAATCCCACTTCTCCAGTGTGATGGTGGAAGCATGGAGCAGTTGTGTTTTAGGCTCAGAGACTTGCATTTAAGTAGCGCCTTTTCCCTGCCGAGCCTTGGACAGGGTTGGGAATGGGGGTGTGGGCGCAGGAGGAGAGAGAAGTGCTTCTGGAAGCGCCGTCGTGACAGAACGAACGCAGCTGCCCACCTGGGCACAGCAAGATCCCACAAAGCATGAACGCAACGGCGAGCCGATAACATCTCTCCATGTACAATGCTGGGCAAGGGATGGGACATGACCAGGGTACCGAGGCTACTGTTCCTCGCAGTGGGGATTGTTTCCCTGGCTGGGAAGCTATGAGGTGAGGCACCCCCTGCACAGTTTTCATCTTATCAATGGGAACAGGACAGGGCACAATGCAGTTCTATAACTGACCAGTGACTCACTCTGCCAGTGATGTCAAATTGCTTCAGTGTTCTTCTGATTCACCACCAAGTGCATCTGAGACTATGTGCGTATTTCCCCTCTAAACCTCTAACAACAAAAATAGAAAGCAAGTCATTTCCTGTTTTATTATTTCCTGACTTTGACTCGTCCCCTTCCCAAAGGCAGGAGGCAGGAATTTGTAAGTGATTGCCACTCTCTGCAGAAATCTTTCTTGGTGTTTGACTCCAGATTGTGGCCATTTAGACCCACAGCAGAGTCCTCAATTGGACAGTGTGGATTTGACCAACTGCCCCTCATAAGTCAGGTATAGGCCTTTGAACTGTGGTCTTAGAATAAAAACAAATATTACTGGAGAAACCTCAGCAGACCTGGCAGCATCTGTGGGGAGAGAAACAGAGTTAACGTCCGTTAAAGTCTTCGAACAGGTCCAAAGAAGAATCACACTGGACTCAAAACATTAGCCCTTTTTTTGATCTCTCCTTGTTGGAGAGATTATTGGAGAAACTCAGCAGGTCTGGTCGCATATGTGGGAGAGAGCGAAAAAGGGTTAACACTTTGATTCTTCTTTGGAACTGACTGAAGTCAGTTTAATGGACGCCAACTCTGTTTCTCTGCCTGCAGGTGCTACCAGACCTGCTGAGTTTCTCCAACAATTCCTGGGGACTTTTAAAAAAAAAATTAAATGCCCTTTGCTACATCCCTTAACAAACTTCAAAGACAGGTGAGGATTGATCTGCATGTCTTTTTTATTTTTGCCTATAATCATAGGTGAGTTTGCTTTTGGATGTAATTTGTCTGTGACCAGCTGGAGAACAGGTCAAACAGGCATGGTTTAGAAAACTGATGGGTGGAGACCATTTCAATTGTCACGGAAAGAGCTGACTGTTTCACTTATTGGTCCCAGTTGCCACTCCCGCTAATCCTTTGAGGGAGCTATCTCAGCTACAGGATAGATGTTTTGAAAATCACAGATGATGCTGACAGCTATTTGGTTTGGACGGCGAGTGTGGGGATGGAGTACACAGGTTCAGAGTTAACGATGCTCGAAGGAGATCAGAGGAACTGTTCATCGCTCCCACAAAGTAAGAGATCTGAGCCAGAGCAGCTGTAACCACATCAATTAGTAAGTGCTTACACGGCTCCACTGCTCATAAAGACCTCTTACATGCCTTTGTTTATCACATGGTCCCACCACTCCCAAAGATCCTGTTCAACTTTTTGATTCTATCTCAAATGACCACTAATCTAGACTCAAAAAGGCCAATTGTCCGATCGGTCACAAGCAAATTCTCTGATCACTGCCCTGCTTGGAAAATCTCTGTCATGAGGACCATCCCTTTAGAATGTTCTCTCGATCGAAGCCAGTTTCCCAAGAACGTCTCTCCCGTCAAAGCCAGCCCTTCTAGAATGTTCTCTACCATCAGAGCCAATCTGTCCAGAATAGCTGTCCCATCGAGGTCCAACGCTCCTCCCATCGAAGCCAATTTCCCTAGAACGTCTCTCCCGTCAAAGCCAGCCCTTCTAGAATGTTCTCTATCATCGGAGCCAATCTGTCCAGAATAGCTGTCCCATCAAGGTCCATCATTCCTCCCATCGAAGCCAGTTTCCCTAGAACATCTCTCCCACCAAAGCCAATCCTTCTAGAATGTTCTCTCTCATCTAAGCCAACCTCTCTAGAACATCTCTCCCATCAATGCCAATCCCTCTAGAACATTCTCTCCCATCAAAGCCAATCTCTCTAGAATATCTCTCCCATCAAAGCCAATCCCCCTGGAACTTTTCACCCATCAAAGCCAATGCTTCTAGAATGCTCTCTCCCATTGAAGCCATTCTGTCCAGAATATCTCTCCCATCGAAGTCCATCCCTCTAAAATGTTCTCTCCCATCAAAGCCAATCTCGCTAGAATATCTTCCCCATCAAAGCCCATCCTTCCAGAATGTTCTGCTCCATCAAAGCCCCCTCCTCTGGAAAATTCTCTTCCATCAAAGCCAACTCCTTTGGACTGTTGTCTCTGTTCGTAGCTGAGCCCACTGGAACATTCTGCCCCATTGAGGACAGTCACTTCAGACGATATCTGTCCCATCACAATTTCCAGCGCTAGAGAAACTCTACGATTGAGAAGATTGTCAAGATTATGATGCAGAAGCTACAGGAGACACCTTCAAGTAGACGTTTCCCAGAAGGGGAAAAATTGTGTGTTTTAATTGAGCATTATCTACAGCAAACTCAAAGGATTACGGAGTAAATTAAGTCTCTTTGACTGCAGCGAAACTGCTGAATCCCCCTAATTGCATTTGCCATTTCTGCTTAGATCAGGAATTGTGCACCATCTGTGAATCAGATACAAAGGTGACTGAGGAAGTTTTCAATGCAGCTTCTCAGCTGAAGCCAGTATTTGACTGTAATTCTCAAATCCTATAGAGTTGCAGTTCCCTTCTACATATTAACAAAGTACAGAGGAACCTCGATTGTCTGAAGGGCACGAACTGGGAGTGTTTCATTTGATTAATTGAATTCTGATAATCAAATGCCTGGCAACATAGATCTTACCAAATCATCTGATATTCAAATAATCAAGCTTCCTTGATTATGTTTGGTAAAGGATGTTTGGTAATGGGGAATAGCTTTTTCAGGAAAGCCGTGACAGTGAGGTCCTCAAGGAAGATACCTCTTCAGTAAAGAAACTTGCCAGCAAACTTTAGTTCCCATTAACCGCCTTTATCAGAAACAGAAAACACCAATGAGAATGGGTTGACAAATCTTTACCTTATAGCCATCAGTCACATGCCTTCTGAGGATTAATTCTTTCATAGGGCTCGCTCGGTTTGGGAGCCTTGGCTGAGTTGGGCCAAAGGGTCTGTTTCCGTGCTGTCTGGCTTTGTGACTCCAGAGATGGAGAGCATATTGGAGTGGCCAGCGTCACGATCCACAGCTCCATTCAGCAGTCGGAATCACATGGACCAGAGCAACTTGGATGGCCGATGAGCTCAGTTGGTTGGATGGTTGCTGTGGGTCAGTCTGGGGTTTGACAGCACGAGGTCGCTCCGGCTAGGGTAAGTTTGGCACCTGCCAACTCCCTTCCCCACGGTGGAGCTTATGTCATCTTCATGGGCGGCAGGGTGGCTCAGTGGCTAGTTGTTACACTGAGGGAGTCTTCACACTAGTCATCAAAGCGCAGCACCCTTAAAGACACAGGTCCACAAGTTAACCACATAATAGGTTGATGAGATTTACCAGGATGTTGCCAGGTGTGGAAAGTTTGAGTTATAAAGAAAGGCTGGGACTTTTGTCACTGGAGTGTAGGAGGTTGAGCGGTGACCTTATAGAGGTTTATAAAATCATGAGGAGCATAGGTAGAGTGAATGTAGGTGTCTTTTCCCTGGGCTGGGAGATTTCAAGACTAGGGCGCACATTTTTAAGTTGAGAGGAGAGAGAGATTTAAAGAAGACATGTGGAACAAATTCTTTACTGAGAGTGACATGTGTGTGGAATGAACTTCCTGAGAAAGTGGTGGATGGTACAGTTACAACGTTTAAAAGACACTTACATAAGCGCATGAACAGGAAGGGCTTGGAGGGAGATTGGCCAGGAGCAGACAGGAGGGACTCGTTCAGTTTGGGATTATGTTCGGCATGGTTTGGAGGTCTGTTTCTGTGCTGTGTGGTTCTATAGCAATGAATTCCTTCTCCTTCCTTAAGTTCGAGGAGAATGCATCATTCGATTAAGTTGCAGCAAGTTTTGACTTCCAGAAATTGGGGTGAAATTACAAAAGTGATGAGGTTCCTGCAGAAAGAGCCAGTTCCATTCAGGGATTTCCGTGGTCAGTGGATATAGAACTCCACCGTGCAGATCGCGTGATTCAGACGTGTGACCAATGCAAAACCTCTGACTCATCACGAAAGCTCAATCCTGCAGATGCTGGAAATCTGAAATCGAAACCGAAAGTGCTGAAGGAGCTCAGGCCACATCTGTGCAGAGAGAGGAACAGAACTAACCCATGAACTGGCCCATTCGTCCCTTTCAGAGATCAGTTAAGGATCAACCACCTCACTGTGGGTCTGGGGTCACAAGTTGGCTTGAATAGTGAAGGACAGTAGTTTCCTTCCCTCAAGGACAATGGTGAACCAGATGAGGAAGCATGGAGGGCTCAAACCATTAGCTCCCTTTCTCTCTGTCCAATGACCTGCTGAGTTTCTCCGGCACTTTTTGGTTTTAGGTCAGATTCATCATGCTGGGTTTTATCTTACATCACAAGATGACAACCTTATAATGTTCAGAAAGTTGCCAAAGAAAATTCCCTGCTATTCTCTCTTGGAACTGTTCCTCTCCTGAAGGCACTGAGATGTTCCATTTTATCCAGTCAGGCCTTTGCCCTCCTCAGACTCTACTATGACATTGGGGAGTGGGTACATATGGAGGAGGGAGTCCAAGTCATGGCTGACTCCATCCTAACTCACCATCCCCACAGCCTCACATTCTAGTTCGCTTTTCCCTATCTCAAGACCTCCTCAGACGATGTGCTGCCTCCCAACTTCTGAGCGGTCTGCACCCAGGTCACTCGGTGGTGAATCAGACCGCAAGCCGCAAATAGCCCTCACCCCTTTGGCTGCTGAGAACCCCACCATTAGATCACCAGCAAACAAATCGGAGGGCAGATGCCCAGATGTTTGCTTTCCAGTAGCGAGTTGTTGTGATCTGGGACTTGTCACCTGCAGTGGCACGGGAAGCACATTCAGGAGTAGGAACATGCATAAGGCAATTGGAGATATCCTTGATGGAGGAAGGAAGGGCAGGGCTCTTTGAGAAAGAGCCAAGGGTCCATCCAAGGGACGTACTGAACAATTGGAGCGGAGGAAATCAGCCAAAATGCCACCGTCATGACGAGATTTGAACTTGGGACATTATCTGGGTCCATTTACACATTACTAACAGTGACCAGAAAATCTGTTGGATTCTATAACCAAAATAAAATGATCATTTTCACACGGTGGTTTGACGGAGCTTGCTGTGTGCAAATTGAGCCGGATTATCTATATCATAATGTACTTTGTCACCACTGGCGAGATATTTCCAGCTGGTGGTTGAACCATTGGCACTGCTACCAGTTGCTTCCTGGTCTCAGGTTATGGTGTGACCTCCACAGACTGGACCATGAGCTCCCTCCCATAGTGACGCGAGTTAATCTAGAGGACGGGAGACTTGCCATCGATCTAGCACTTTTGGTGACCACCAACATTCCATGGAAGTTTTAGCTGTGGTTGTACTTTAGGACATGCACAGCAAGCTCCCACAAACACCAATGTGACCCATAATCAACTCCTTTGTGCAGTTGGTTGACCGATAACTGTCACCCAGGACAATCTTCCCTGTTCCCCCTTCATAATACTAGCCTTTCCATCACCCCCTTCAGCTTTGTCCTTTTATTCACTCACGGGGAGAGGATGTAGCCAGCCAGGTCAGTATTTAAAGCCCATCCCTAATTGCTCAGAGGGCAGTTAAGACTCAATCCAATTGCTGTTGGTCTGGAGTTACATGTAGGCCAGACTAGGAAAGGATGGCAGTTTCCTTCCCTAAAGGGCCTTAGTGATCCAGATGGGGATTTCCCCCAAACAATCTGCATTATTCATCATTACACTTCAGATTGGTATTTAATTGAATCGGTCTGCTGTGGCTGGATTCGAACCTGGGTCCACTAGAATATTACATGGGGCTCTGGATCAAGGGTCCATTGATTATACCACTCAGCCATCACCTAGGCCCAGCCTAATGTCTCATCCGAATCGTAGAGCTTCCGACAGTGCCGCCTTCTCTTGGTATCACCCTCGCTTTTTGAACCCCTGTCCTGGACTCGGGAAATGGAAATATTACTGAAACACTTCCTCACTCAGTGCCTTTCAACACTTACAGCAGCACGGTGGCTCAGTGGTTAGCACTGCTGCCCTCACAGCACCAGGGACCCAGGTTTGATTCCAGCCTCGACCAACCGTCTGTGTGGAGTTTGCACATTCTCCCCGTGTCTGTGTGGGTTTCCTCTGGGTGCTCCTGTTTCCTCCCACAGTCCAAAGATATGCAGGTTAGGGTGCTTTGGTCATGTTAAGTTGCCCATAGTGTGCAGACTAGGTCGATGAAGAAGGGCTCATGCCCAGAACGTCGATTCTCCTGCTCCTTGGATGCTGCCTGACCTGCTGCGCTTTTCCAGCAACACATTTTCAGCTCTGATCTCCAACATCTGCAGTCCTCACTTTCTCCTAGGTAATTTAGCATGGCCAATCCACCCTAACCTGCACATCCCTGAACACTATGGACAATTTAGCATGGCCAATTCACCCTAACGTTCACATCCTTGAACACTATGGGCAATTTACCATGGCCAATCCACCTTAATCTGTACATCCCGAAACACTATGGGGAATTTAGCATGGTCAATCCACCCTAATCTACACACCCCTGAACACTATGGGGAAATTTCCCACGACCAATCCACCCTAACCTGCACATCTTTGGACTGTGGGAGGAAACTGGAGCACCCAGAGGAAATCTCCACAGAGACGGGGAGAATGTGCAAACTCCACACAGACAGTCACTCGATGTGGGAATTGAACCCTGGCACTGTGAGTGCTAACCACTGTGTGTGTGAGAGAGAGAGAGAAAGAGAGAGAGAGAAAAAGAGAGAGAAAGAGAGAGTGGGTGAGAGAGAGAACAGCCCAGAGGAACTGACTGATAGTAAGGAGAACATTTCAGTCAATAAGATGTAATAATTTCCATGTCATTTACTTTTCTGTCGGGGAGTGTATGAATGGAAAACAATTGCTTTTTTTAATCTCAGTTTGCTTGATAGAGTTACACAGTCACGAGGTATCATAAGTCAGGAGTTTATATGTCCTCCAGTTTTATGCAGCTGTTTTGCTTCCTGAGCAATAGTAATTGTCCTTATCCCCCTTAACAGAAAATATTGATATAATTACTCAGTGACTTTAACAAGGTTTAAGTACAAAGGGGTGAAAGCTATAAAAACCGAAGCTTGAGCAGTTTATTGCCAGCACCTAAACTGTAAGATAATACAGCAGCTTTTAGATGCCTGGCAGACAGTTGTTGGATTTCCTGAGAAGGTTTATTCCATTTTGGGTCTTTATTTTGTTTCCAGTGTTTAGTTGTCATGACAGCAGTGGAGATATAATGACATTGTGTGTGTGTGTGTGTCTCTGTGTGTCTGTGTGTCTGTCTGTGTGAATGTGTGTGTATTTGTATGGGTGTGGGTGTGTCTGTGTCTGTTTGTGTGTATATGTGTGTGCGTGCACGATTGTGTGTGTCTGTCTGAGTGTATGTGTTTATCTATGTATGCGCGTGTGTGTGTGTCTAGTCTGTCTGTGTATGTGTGTCTGTGTGTGTGTGTGTGGGTGTGTGTATGTGTGTGTGTCTGTGTGAATATGTGTGTGTGTGTTTGTGTGTGTGTCTGTGTCTGTATGTGTGTGGGTGTGTCTGTGTGTGTTTGTGTGTATATGTGTGTGTGCACACGTGTGTGTGTCTGTGTGTGTGCACGCATGTGTGAGTCTGTGAGTGTATGTGTCAATCTGTGTGTGCGTGTGTGAGTGTCTGGTCTGGCTGTGTGTGTGTGTCTGTTTGTGTGAGTGTGTGTATGTCTGTCTGTGTGTGTGTGGCTGGTCTGTCTGTGTGTGTGGGTGTGTCTGTGTGTGTTTGTGTGAGTGTGTGTCTGTCTGTCTGTGTGTATGTCTGTCTGTGTGTCTGTCTGTGTGGGTGTGTGTATGTGTGTGTGCATCTGTGTGAATATGTGTGTGTATGTGTGTGTGTGTGTGTGTCTGTTTGTGTGTGTGCGTGTGTCAGTCTGTCTGTGCGTGTGTGTGCGTGTGTGTGTGCGTCTGTGTGTGTCTGTGTGTGTGTGTGGGTGTCTGTGTGTGTGTCTGTGTGTGTGCACTTAGGTGTGTGCCTGTGTGAGTGTATGTGTCTATCTGTGTGTGTGCATGTGTGTGTCTGTGTG
The DNA here is from genome assembly GCF_047496795.1 of Chiloscyllium punctatum. Lineage (NCBI taxonomy): Eukaryota > Metazoa > Chordata > Chondrichthyes > Orectolobiformes > Hemiscylliidae > Chiloscyllium > Chiloscyllium punctatum. Next base: position 51,280,429 of record NC_092784.1, read on the forward strand.
AGTGTGTGTGCCTGTTTGTGTGAGTGTATGTGTGTCTGTGTGTGTGTGTGTGTGTGTATGTGTTCTCTTTGGAGATGAGAGAGTTGAGAGGAGATTGGATCGAGGTATTCAAGTTGATGGGCTGTGTGGACACAGCACATAGGGAAAGCTATTTGGTGGAAAGATCAAGAATAGGGGGAAACTGACAGAGGGTGATTTGCAAAAGAAGAAATGGTGACAAGGAGAAAGTCTTTCTACATACAGAGAGGGGCTTGGATCCAGAAAGCACTGCCTGAGCAGGTGGTGGAGACAGAATCAAATGTAGCCTTCATTTGGGAATCTAATCATCATCTGAAGAGAAAATAAGAGCCATGGGGGAGAAGAGGAGGGGAAATTACTAAGTTGCTTTTGCAGATGGGGATTCAATGAGGCTGAGTGTCATCTCTCTGTGCTGTAACCATTCTATGGTTCCATTTAATAATCACTGGAAGTTTATCAAGTGGTAATTTATTCACATGTTGTAACTTGTGTTCCAATCATCCTCCTCATTCTCCCCCTCTCACTCTGTTGAAACCAAGAGTCATCACTCTCTCCCATAACCTCAAGCCTAGAACTCATTGCTCTCACTCTTCACTCTGCATTTCTTCACTCCGCTACTCTTCACTTCCTCACTATGCACTCATCACTCTTTGCCCTAATACTCTTCACTCCCTCACTGTTCACCTTATCACTCCTGGTTTCCCTGCCCTTCACTTCCTTGCCCCGCATTCATCACTCTGCGTTCCACGCTGCTCACTGTCTCATTTCTCATTTCCCTGCTCTTCACACTATAATCTTCACCTCCCACTCTTCACTCTCCCACTCTACACTCCTCCACTCTTCACCTGTCCACTCTTCACCCCCCTTCACCCCACACTCTTCACTCTCCCACCCCTACACTCCCCATTCTTCACCCTCCACGTTTCACCTCCCAGTCTTCACTCTCCCACTCTTCACTCTCTCACTCTATACTCCCCCACGCTTCACCCCCCACTCATCACACCCCACTTCAGCCCCCACTCTTCACACCTCCACTCTTCATTCCCCACTCTTCACTCCCTTTTCACTCCCCCACTTTACACCCCCCACTCTACCCTCCCCCACTCTTCACTCTCCTACTCTACACTCCCTCACTCTACACTCCCCCACTGTACACGCCCCCCACTTTTCACCCCCCCCCCCACTCTTCACTCCCCCACTCTTCACTTCCACAGTCTTCATTTCTCACTCTTCATTTCTCCTTCTTCACTTCTTACGGCTTCCCCACCAATTCTTTGGGCTTGAAGAAGTGCAGAGTTTAGCATGAAGGACAAACTTTGGTGTTGCCAAACCAGCCTATCTGGATTTCCTTTGCCTCCTTCATGTTTCACCTCCCCACAGTATCTTACACTGAGAGGCTTGACTCTTTATCCAGGTTTCTCTGTTTCAACATCGCCCATCCTACCATTAAAACATTGAAGAGTATGGATATTTTTGTGTTTCAATGGATATTGTTGACACTAATTAATACCTTGGTATTTTTAGGGTAATAAGTGCCTCAGAGAGTTGTGGGGGATAGAGTCCTTGAGTATATTTAAGCTGAGATAGATTCTTGGTCAATTGTGGAATCAACAGTTCTGGAGAAAGAGCGGGAAAGTGGACGTGAGGATTGTCAGCTCAGCCATGAACCTTTTGAAGGGCTGAATGGCCTACTCCGGCGCCCATTTCCCATGGTCTTTGGGACCCGAATCAAAACAGGATGATCTGGATCAGTGCAACAACCATTTCAGCTGATCTAACCTGCATCAATGTTAGCGTCTCAACAGTCAAGTCCTGGCCTGGACTAAATAGTCAAATCTTCCCTGCTGGAAAGTGTGATTTCAAATGTTCCTTTTGTTCACTGTCAGCTGCGGCTCAGTTGGATTGCAGCCTCCAGTCTTCAAATTCAACAGGCCAAAACCAAGACTGGCACTCCCAGGGAGTGCCGCACTGTCAGAAGTCACACATTGCAGCATATAAGTAAGGCCACAGGCTCAGGGCATATTGCCCTCATGTGCTGACCATCAACGTCACAAAAACAGATGACCTGGTCATTACCGTGTTGCTTTCCGTGGGAGCTTACTGTGTGCAATTGCTCACCGTGGGCGGCACGGTGGCACAGTGGTTAGCACTGCTGCCTCACAGCCCCAGAGACCAGGGTTCATTTCCCGCCTCAGGCGACTGACTGTGTGGAGTTTGCACGTTCTCCCCGTGTCTGCGTGGGTTTCCTCCGGGTGCTCCGGTTTCCTCCCACACTCCAAAGATGTGCAGGTCAGGTGGATTGGCCATGCTAAATTGCCCGTAGTGTTAGGTAAGGGGTAAATGTAGGGGTATGGGTGGGTTGCGCTTCGGCGGGGCAGTGTGGACTTGTTGGGCCGAAGGGCCTGTTTCCACACTGTAAGTAATCTAATCTAATCTAATCTAATCTAAATGTTTCCTAAATTCCAACCTCCAAAGTTGTTTCATTGGCCACAAAACACTTTGGCATGTCCTAAGTTCCACATCGGATCTCGCTGTTACAGGAAGGATATTATTAAACTGGAGAGGGTTCCAAAAAGATTTGCCAGGATCTTGCCAGGAGTAGAGGGTTTGAGTTATACAAATGGGCTGGAGAGGATGGGATCTTTTTCATTGGAACGTAGGAGGTTGAGGGGTAACCTTATAGAGGTTTATAACATCAGGAGGGCCATAGATGAGGTGAATAGCAAAGGTAGGGGTAGGGGAGTACAAAACTAGGGGGCATATTTTTAAGGTGTGAGGGGAAAGATTTAAAAAGAACGTGAGGGGCAACTCTTTCACAAAGAGAGTTGTTTGTGTATGGAATGAACTGCCAGAGGGAGTAGTGGATGCGGGTACTGTTACAACATGTAAAATACGTTTGCATAAATACATGAATGGGCAAGGTTTGAGGGAATATGGGCCAAACGCAGGCTGGCAGGACTGGTTTAGTTTGGGAACAGGGTCAGCATGGATTAGTTGGGCCGAAGGGTCTGTACTATCTAACTATGAAAGAGATAAAGAAACCCTTTCCCACTAGATCATGTCCTGAAATATTACTCGAAGCGTTAATATTGCCAGAGCATTGTGACTGTGAATGGAATGCAGTATTAAGTGGGTTAATTGGGTTTGAATGGGGCCTAAGAAGACATGGAGGGGGATTGGGGCTGTTGTCAGTCACTGTGGCATGACTGGATTGTGTAATGGGCCAGCAAAGATCTATCATGTGATGGTGACTCACTCTCAGTCCTGTTTGTCCCATGCAGATGAAAGCCCCAGGACCGATTGGAAGAAAGAATTCTGCACAGAGCAGCGAGATGGGGTAAGAGAAGCTTATGATCATTAAATAGACTGAACCGTCAAGGCGTATCTATCCCCTTCCACCAGTCACTTGGCTTTACGTAAGCTTTAACAGTAACCGTGCTTGCTCATTCTGTTAAAAGGGGAACATTCCAATGTTATCAGAGTCAAAGAAAGAGAGAGGACCATCGATTGTGTCATTTGGGGAAACAGTGTTACAGTGGTTGCTTAGAAACATGCAAAACAGAAGATTTTAACACAATTGTAAAGGCCAGATGAATGCAAACAACTTAGGTCACAGGTCGGAGATGTTAACCCTGTCTTATCTTCAGGTGCTGTCAGAACAATAATTGAGTATCTCCAGCACTTTCTGCTTTGATTTCAGATTTCTGTCAATTTTGCGTTTGGAAAACCACAAATATTTTCAAAAACAACCACTGAGCAAGAAGGAACTCCTGCGTCCAGCACAGCCATTTTGTTCTGACTTGGATGTCGGGTTTTATAAGTTGGTTGTTGGGGCTGGTCAGGGAGCACTCTTTCAGTTCAGGTGCCCACTTAGCACCGTCCTCATGACCTGTCCCACCTGTCAATCTTCCTTCCCACCTATCCGCTCCACCCTCCTCTCCGACCTATCACCTTTGCCCCACCTCCATCCACCTCTCACACTCTCAGCTCCCTTCTCCTCAGCCCCAACCCCCTCCCATTTATCTCTCGACCCCCGCGGCTCCTAGCCTCATTCCGAATGAAGGGCTCCAGCCCAAAACGTCGATTCTCCTGCTCCTCGGATGCTGCCTGACCTGCTGTGCTTCTCCAGCACCACACTATCAACTCTGACCTCCAGCATCTGCAGACCTCACTGTCTCCAGGTTCAGGTGCCCAGACTAGTTGTGGAATGTGTTTGACATTCTGTTCTGCCATACCCCACCAGTTCCCCTCAAAGGTGTGCTGCTTTTCCAAATCGTGATACAATTCCTCTCCTCTCTGGAGAATCATACCTGTCCATTCGCCAAGATAGGAGTTGTCTCAAAGATGGGCACGTGACCAGGTGCACCACAGCAGAGGTTGGTAGATTGAGTTACCAAGTAACCAATGTCTTCCTTCAGGTCTGATTATTCAGGTAGAAGGGCGGCACGGTGGCACAATGGTTAGCACTGCTGCCTCGCAGCGCCGGAGACCCGGGTTCAATTCCCGCCTCAGGTGACTGACTGTGTGGAGTTTGCACGTTCTCCCCGTGTCTGCGTGGGTTTCCTCCGGGTGCTCCGGTTTCCTCCCACAGTCCAAAGATGTGCAGGCCAGGTGAATTGGCCATGCTAAATTGCCCGTAGTGTTAGGTAAGGGGTAGATGTAGGGGTATGGGTGGGTTACGCTTTGGCGGGGCGGTGTGGACTTGTTGGGCCGAAGGGCCTGTTTGCACACTGTAAGTAATCTAATCTAAACTCTCAGGGAAGAAACTTTCCATTGCCCCTGGATCATTTTTCCAAGACATCCTCTGGCACATTCTGGTCTCACACCAAGTTCGGTTTCCCCAATCTCCACTTTACTCACTCAGCAAGTCACTGTGAGTTAGTGCCTGACATAGTGTTAACATTGTGGTTTGGCCAGACGCAAGTCACCATTTATCACAGATGACAATTTTCCTTTTCAGTGGGATTAATATTATCGGAAAATATCTTGGATATCGGACAGATCTTTCATCCAAACCTTGATGTGGCGTGAAAATATTCCCAATAATTTATCAAAAACTGAAAATCAGACAGGAAAAAACAGAGGTTGCTGGAAAAGCTCAGCCAGTCTGGCAGCATCTGTGGAGAGAAATCAGAGTTAACCTTTCGGGTCCGTTGACCTTTCCTCAGAATTTATTGTCTTTTCTCTGAAGTCAGACCTGATGTTTTATTTTTCCACTGTCAACCTTTTTAACCACACACTACATGGTGGCTTTCCAAATGGTTGTCTGTTTATGTTGGACATTTCAAGACAGCATATCCAACCACTTTCTGCTGTGCGCTTGGGGAACTGGCCTGTTCTACGTTTTTAAAAAAAAATCACTGTGGTGGCACTTGGTGTATCGCAAGGTTATTATTCAGAATAGCACGTGGGTTTGAGCACTTTACAGTGTTAGAGATTCCCCAGTCTCCAGTGCGTTGTATAAATGAGCTTAAAACAGGAAGGGTCACTTGACCCAAAACGTTAACTCTGATTTCTCTCCCCTGACATTGCCAGACCTGCTGAGCTTTTCCAGCAATTTCTGTTGTTGTCAGCATTCAAACTTTAACACAATCAAATTAAAATGTCACTGTGATTATTGATAATGTAGATGTCTAGTTACCCCTTAAGAAGAGCTGCCTCTTTGAACCGCTGCAGTCCATGTGCTGTAGGTAGACCCACAATGCCCTTAGGGAGGGAATTCTAGGATTTTCACCTATTGACAGTAAGGAACGGTGATGAATGTCCAAGTCAGGATGGTGAGTGGTTTGGAGGGGGTGTTTCCATGTATCTGCTGCTCTTGTCCTTCTAGATGGAAGAGGTCGTGGGTTTGGAAGGTGCTGTCTGAGGATCTTTGGTGAATTTAGCAGTGCATCTTGTAGATGATACACACTACTGCTACTGAGCATCAGTGGTGGAGAGAGTGGATGTGGTGCCAATCAAGCAGGCTGCTTTGTCCTGGATGTGTTCTTGAGTGTTGTTGGAGCTGCCTCTATCCAGGGCAAGTGGGGAGTATTCCATCTCACTCCTGACTTGTGCCTTGTAGATGGATGATAGACTTTGGGGGAGTCAGGGGGTGAGTTACTCGCTGCAGTATTCCAAGCCACTGACCTGCTCTTGTAGTTGCAGTGTTCATGTGGTGAATCCAGCTGAGTTTCTGATCAATGATAACTCCCAGGATGTTGATAGTGGGGGGATTTCAGGTGACACTAAATATCAAGGGGCAGTGGGTAGATTGTCTTTTATTGGAAGCAGTGGGCATTGACTGGCATTTGTGTGGCATGAATGTAACCTTTCAGTCAAACCTGAGAGCTCACTGAGCATCTCTTGAGAAAGTGGTTGAGTTGTTCGCACTGTTATTATGGACCGGGCCAGACACCCCCCCCCTCAAAATATTTGAAGAAAGTAGCCTTGACCCTAATGTTTCCTTATTTTAAAGGCAGATGGGAAGTGGCTGTACAGGAATAATGCAGCTGGTAAACCACTCAGCTTTAAGCAAAACAGAATTTATTTAAACACTGGACTGGGGGAGTCCAGAACTAGAGGGCATGGTTTGGGGAGAGAGGGGAAAAATTTAAAAGGGACGTAAAGGAGAACTTTCTCACACAGAAGGTAGTGCGTGTATGGAATGAGCTGCCAGAAGAAGTGGTGGATAACATTTAAAAGGTATTTGGATGGGTATATGAATAGAAAGGGTTTAGAAGGACATGGGCCAGTTGCTGGCAAATGGGACTAGATTAGGTTAGGGTATCTGGACGAGTTGGACCAAAGGGTTTGTTCCCATGCTGTATATCTCTATGATTCAATGACTACAGTTGAAACACAAGCAAAATAGAACAGAATTTAGAATAATTTAACTATTTGAAAACCCAACTGACTCGATACAACAACTGAACTAAGGAGCTGTTCCAATCTCCGCAACATCCCATAAACACACCCCTTGGCAGAATGTAAATTCAAACACAGGTTCTTACAGGCAGGAGAAGATTACAGAGAGAGAAGCCAGTCAAGAATCATCTGCTGAAGCTTGGAACCTTTCTCCACTGCAGCAGCTTCTCTTCTACAACTGAAAGGAACTAGAGAAAACCTTCAAAGGGAGAACGGGCAACTCCCCCATCATTGTTAAACCGGGCTCTAGCCCAGACGTTTCAGCACCTCTGCCTTTATGACCTCGCTTGTTAAAAAAAAAACCCAAGGACAAAATAACCTTGTTAAAGGGGCAGCATTGTCACAGGGTTTGCGGATGGACTAGTAAAAGCTGAATTCCCCTGGTAACTGGCAACAAAGAGCAGACCACAACAAAGTTAGTCAGTGATCACAGTTTCCTTTAGGAAACACCAGCAGAATTGATAGGGTTGATATAAAAAAGTATAATTATGTGCAAACCATTTGTGGCTTTTTGATCCATTTGCCTCCCAACAAGTTCTCTCAGTTCAAGAATCTCGTTTGAGCTTAGTTCCTATGATGATTGCACTGTTGTTATTATTACGCCTCACAGCGGCCTTATAAGGAAAGTTCCGGAAAGCTGTCTCCCAGCATCTGATCAATATATTCATGTCCCTTTATTACACTTTTCCCAAATGTTTTTCTGCCCTTTTCCCTGCATGTGCTCAGAGAGTGGCTCAGAGAACTGGCCCTTCTCTTAGGAATCGTGTCCCCAACTGGTTGGGCCAAATAGCCTGAATTTATGCCATTGAGCCTATGTGTGTGTGTCAATATTTGACTGTGTATTGTCAACAGGTCTTCTGTATGGGCTGAAGGATACCACAGCATTAGGCAAGGGAGAGGCGACGAGATTGTGAATGAATTGCTTGACCCGAAACCAATGTAGGTCACAGAGCCGGGAGAGGAGAGGCAGATGGGTAGGTGGACAACATTCAGTGGAGGGAAAGTGTGTGTGAGAGGCCGGCCAGTCTGTGGTGGCTGATCGACCACTGAGACCATCACTGTCTGCCGTCCAGTTTGGCCTGCGAGCGGGGGCCCTTGTGCAACAGGAGTGGGCAACAACAACTTGCATTGACGTAGCACTTTGAGCACAGCCAACCCGCTACCAAGGGAATTTCATGAGGCAAGACTGACACGCAACTAAAGGACAGGTGACCAAATGCTTGGTCAAAGGAGAGGTTAATGAGGAGGGAAAGTGTCAGAACTTGGGATCCAGGTACAACTAAAGATCACAGGCACCAATGTTCTGATAGGAGGAGTTAATTGTAAGGCTGGAAGTTGGAAGAACTCTGAGGCTCAAAGTAGGTTTCAGAGATGGGGAAATGGAGGAGTTGGCGTGCGAGGGAGGGGGCAAGGCCTTGTCAGGGTCAGAACTCGAGGGTGAGAATTTGAAACTTGGCGGATCAGTGTCAGAGTGGCCAATCTAAGGGTGATTGAGACAGGGTCAGAGCGAGGTTGGCATTAGTCCTGGTTGAGCTGAAGATCACCCGCAGTGGAAGATGGCAGGTCAGTGAGGAGAGACAGCTCGAATCACTCCAACTGAGGGGCGCCCCCAATGTCAAACAGAGAACTGCAGATGTTCTGAAACAGGAACAGAAATCGATCAGAACTAAAACAGTGACCTTAGCACTCTGCTGAAGCGTCAGTGGACCCAAAACACTGACGGATATGAAGTTTCTCCAGCTTTTCGTTTCTGATATTTGATAAAGAGAGACATGCTGTTGGAGTTTTTGCTTTCTCTTGCAACGATCAGGACAGAATTGCAAGAATGCCAAAACCCAAGGGGAACGACAATTTACATGAGGATAGGGTGCTGATTGGTTTGAGGCATTGCCGTGGGGAAAGCAAAAAGGGAACGTTTACTGCCAAGTGTTTGTTTAAATTTAAATAGGCAAGTCGACACTTGAGGCGTGAGGGCAATGTGGTTAAATTGCGAATGAAAGAGCAGCCCTATGGACTGATAAGACCAACGACCACTGGGGATTGACAGTCCCCAGGTCTTGGGGGATGAACACGGCCTCAGTTCAGGAGAATAAACAGTACCTCGGCGGGGGAGCAGAGAACAAATTGTGATGCAGATAGAATAGAATCGAATCCCTACAGCGTGGAAACAGGCCATTTGGCCCAACAAGTCCACACCGACCCTCTGAAGAATATCCCACCCCAGACCCATTCCCCCTATCCTAGTCGAGAGTGCGGTGCTGGAAAAAACAGCAGGTCAGGCAGCATCCGAGGAGCAGAGGAATCGATATTTCAGGCATAAGCCCTTCATCAGGAATCATGTCCGAAACATCGATTCTCCTGCTCCTCAAATGCTGCCTGCACCACACTCTTGACTCTGATCTCCAGCCCTCACTTTCTACTATCTTATTTCTCTGACCCCTGACTAATGCACCTAATCTAAACATCCCTGAACACTATAAGCAATTTAGCGCGGCCAAGCCATTCTAACCTGCACATCTTTGGACTGTGGGAGGAAACTGGAGCAGCCGGAGGAAATCCACGCGGACACAGGGAAAATGTACAAACTCCACACAGACAGTCGTCTGAGGCTGGAATCGAACCCAGGTCCCTGGCGCCGTGAGGCAACAGTGCTAACCACTGAGTCACTGTGCCGCCCTCACGGTCACTCAGTGTGCCACGCTGGGCCACCCGCAATGCCCGTGGTGCTTAACTGTCAACGATGTGGAGGGGCCGGGGTCAGACTGGGGTGAGCAGAGTCAGAAGTCACACGACACCAGGTTATAATCCGACAGGTTTGTTTCAAATCACAAGCTCTCGGAGCGCTGCTCCTTCAGCAGGTGAAGTGAGCCCCAAGACTGAGCAATCGAGAGTTCAGCAGGTCAAAACGTCAGATCGTGAGACCAGCCAATGTCTCTTGGGTGCGTATTTCCTTTTCCCTGAGTTGATTTTCCACCTTGCCTTCCAGAACGTCGTGAGTAAAGGAGAGTATCCATTACCAGGGGGAGGGTTCTGTTTCAGCTCTGTCAAGGATAAAGCTGGTGCATTTCAGTCTTTCTGTGTGTTGTAGTCTGAGGAAGAGGAAGTGGTGTCTCGACAAGATCTAATAAAGGAATGCTTTGATAGCTGTCCACCCCACGCCAAAATAGAACATTTCTGGAGTGATTTCCGGGGCACGGGTTGCTGCTGGTAAATCTCCACAGTCTAATAATTAATTGAGCTGGCAACATCCCGTTTATGGCCTGCTGCAGAGAATGGTGCAAATTCATTGAAAAGGGAAGGTAGGGTGGTCGAACACAGACCATTCGCACACAACCGTCCCCTGCTAAAGACAAAGGGGAACAGTGCAGCAACTCCTGTAATTTTGAGAAGTGATTTGTAAATTCCTTGGAGATATTGCAATTCCCTGAAAGAACTCCAAAGAGGCCTCTCCCTTTCACATGCTTGTGCTGAGCGACCAAGGCAGACGAAAGGATTGACCCAGGAAATCTACATCAAACTCTACATGCCAGCTTCCCCTGTTACCTGGTTTCAGCCAGTCAGCAGTCAGGGAAATATGTTCCTTTACCTTTCCCATTGTTCTGACATTCCTGTGTTATTTTTTGCTGAGTAAGCATTGGGACCTCGAACAATGCTGACATCAAAGAATTTATGGTGAGGCCAAAGAAATTAATCATTAACGCGAGTCAGCATCCACCCGTTCTCTGGTAAAGGGTGTCGGTCGTGGGAACTGGTTTTCCTTTTGGTCAGCCTAAGGCCAATGTCAAAATTGCCATGCTTATTCCACCTGCTTATTCCCCATCAATCCCACAATCTTTCAAGATCTCTGCATTCCTCCAGTCAGAGTCATAGAGATGTACAGCACGGAAACAGACCCTTCGGTCCAACTCATCCTTGCTGACCAGATACCCTAACACAATCTAGTCCTGTTTGCCAGCACATGATTAGATTAGATTCCCCTACAGTATGGAAACAGGCCATTTGGCCCACCAAGTCCACACCAACCCTCCGAAGGGTAATCCATTCAGACCCATTTCCCTACATTTACCCCTGACTAATGCACCTAACACTACGGGCAATTTCCCATGGCCAATTCACCTAATCCGCACATTATTGGATCATGGGGCGAAACCAGAGCACCAAGAGCAAACCTGTGCAAACACGGGGAGAATGTGCAAACTCCGCACAGACAGTTGCCTGAGGCAGGAATTGAACCTGGATCCCTGGTGCTGTGAGGCAGCAGTGCTAACCACTGAGCCACTGTGCCGCCCATATCTCTCTAAACTCTTCCTGTTCATATAACCAACTGGATGCCTTTTAAATGTTGTAATTGTACCAGCTTCCACCACTTCCTCTGGCAGCTCATTCCATACACGCACCACCCTCTGCGTGAAAACGTTGCCCCTTAGGTCTCTTTTATATCTTTCCCTTCTCACCCTAAACCTATGCCCTCTAGTTCTGGACTCCCCCACCCCAGGGAAACGACCCGATCCATTTATCCTATCCATGCTCCTCAGGATTTCATAAACTCATGTTGGTGCCAGATTTTCACTCATTCCCTTTTGGAACTTTTGCCTTTGGGAAGGGAATTTGCTGTCCTACCTTGGCACGCCTAATCCAGACACACAGTAATGTGGCTGACTTTCAACTGCCTTCTGCAGTGGCCCAGGGAGCCCCTTGGTTCAGGGGGTGATTAGAGATGGGAAAGGGAAGGAGAAAATTGCCTATATAGGCCCCAGACTTCTGAAATTTTGTCACTAAACCTAAACGTGTCCCATTGTCTTCTCCACAGCAACGTTTGGAATATTACATTCAGTTCTGGTCTCCCTCCTATGGGTAAAATGTTGTGAAACTTGAAAGGGTGCAGAAAGGGTTTACAAGGATGTTGCCAGCGTTAGAGGGTTTGAGCTACAGGGAGAGGTTGAATAGGCTGGGGCTGTTTTCCCTGGAGGCTGAGGGGTGACCTTATAGAGGTTTATAAGATCATGTGAGGCATGGATAGGGTAAATAGACAAAGTCTTTTCACTGGAGTGGGGGAAACTAGAACTAGAGGGCATAGGTTTAGGGTGAGAGGGGGAAAGATTTCAAGGGGTAACGTTTTCACACTGAGGGTGGTACAGGTATGGAATGAGCTGCCAGAGGAATTTTTTGGAGGCTGGTACAATTGCAACATTTAAAAGGCATCTGGATGGGTATATGAGTAGGAAGGGTTTGGAGGGATATGGGCCGGGTGCTGGCAGGTGGAACTAGATTAGGTTGGGATGTCTGGTCAGCGTGGACGAGTTGGACTGAAGGGTCTGTTTCTGTGCTGTACATCTCTATGACTCTATGACTAATTACAGCATTTAAAAGACATCTGGATAGGTATATGAATAGGAAAGGTTTAGAGTGATCATAGAACCTTACAGTGTGGAAGAAGGCCATTCGGCCTATCGGGTCCACACTGACCCTCCGAAGAGCATCACACCGAATCCTTGCATTCCCCATGGCTAAGCCACCTAGCCTGCACATCCCTGAGTACTGTGGGCAACTTAGCATGACTAATTCACCCTAACCTGCACATCTTTGGACTGGGGGAGGAACCCACAGCAACCATAGGAAACCCACGCAGACACGGGGAGAATGTGCAAACTCCACACAAACAGTCACCCGAGAGTGGATTCAAACTGTGTGGCAGCAGTGCTAACCACTGAACCACCGTATGGCCCAAATGCTGACAAATGGGGCTAGATTAGTTTCAGATATCTGGTTGGCATGGACAAGTTGGACTGAAGGGTCTGTTTCCATTCTGTACATCTCTATGACCCTATTACCTCTTGCCCAATCGAGTGTTAACTCACCATCCAATCAGGAGCCTTTCCCCCTGCAGCATAAACTGTTGTGGCAGGATGAGATTTGGCATTCTTGCATGTGTCCTGATGAGTGCAGGGATGAAATGCTTGAGCAACCGGTCTCTCTGTGCAGCTGGGTAAATGGATGAGGCCATTGAACACTGCGGGGAGAGAACATCTGCAGTCAATTCTATTTCACACTTCCAGCATCTGCGGTGTTTTTGCTTTCGTAGCTGAACGACTGAGTTACTTCTTTACAATGTCCTGTTAAACAGAACCTGCATAAAGCCCGTCATTATTTTTTCTCTGGTTCCAAATGCTGCCTGAATTTACTGTGTTAAATAAACGCTCCTTATTTGGGGCAGATGTTTCTTGGGAAGAGAGAATAGAACTCAGCTTCTTATTTCCTTGAACTACATTGGGTGCAGGGACTGGCCATTCAGTCCAACTCCTCCATGCTGACCATTTGTAAGGAGATATCCATTTGTTAAGTTTGCTAAGAGGCAGCAATTTAGAAATGCCGAAAATATTTATTTAAAAACCTGTGACATTCGCGGATGGTTCACTAATACCAGAGGATGAACAGGCAGTCTTTTCTGTCGTTCACTCACAGGATGTGGGTGACGTTGCCTGTCCCTTGTTGCCCCTTGAGAAGGTGGGGGTGAGCTGCCTTCTTGAACCGCTGCAGTCCACATGCTGTGGATAGACCCACAATGCTGGTAGGGAGAGAATTCCATGATTTTCACCCAACGTCTCTGAAGAAATGATGATGCATTTCCAAATCAGGATAGTGAGTGACTTGGAGGGGAACTTGCAGATGATGGTGTTCCTTTGTACCTGCTGCCCTTCCCCTTCTAGACAGAAGTGGTTGTAGGTTTGGAAGGTGCTGTCTTAGGATCTTTGGTGAATTTCTGCAGTGCATCTTGTAGATGGTACACACTGCTGCTGCTGAGTGTCGGTGGTGGAGGGAATGAATGTTTGTGGATGTGGTGCCAATCAAGAGGATTGCTTTATCCTGGATGGTGCTGTAGGTTGACCCACAATGCCCTTAAGGAGGGAATTCTATGACTTTGACCCAGCCACACCGAAGGAGCTGCAATATATTTCCAAGTCAGTAAGTGCCCTGGAGGGAAATATGCAAGGGGTGGTGTTCCCAAGCACCTGCTGCCCTTGTCTTTCTAAATGGAACTGATCATGGGTTTGGAAGATGCTATCTTAGGAATCTTGGTGAATCTCTGCAGTGCATCTTGTAGATAGTACACACTGCTGCTACTGAGCATTGGTGGTGGAGGGAGTGGATGCTTGTGGTGCAGTGCCAATCAAGTGGATTGCTTTGTTCTGGATGGTGTCAAGCTTCTTGAGTGGTGTTGGCACTGCACCCATCCAGGCAAGTTTGGAGTATTCCACCACACTCCTGACTTGGGCCTTGTAGGTGGTGGACAGGCTTTGGGGAGTCAAGAGATGAGTTACTCGCTGCAGTATTCCTAGCCTCTGATCTACTCTTGTAGTCAGTGTGTGTATGTGGCAAGTCTATTTCAGTTTAATTTGACATGGAAGGCAATATCCTGCTCTCTGGGCCAAATTGTTCAGGAAATCCTCTCTGGATCTTCCCTCGATCTCTTCTGGTCCATTTTCTATCTGAAGAAGTCAGCTCCCTGAAGGTGAGCGCTCTCTGAGCAAGCGTTGATGTGTCTTATTTCTGACAACCTAGGCTGTGTTTAACAGTTGTCCAAATTCTTTTTGCTGATGAGAATGGAACAAGTTATAACATCAAAATCGCCATTATCCCCTTCATCTGAAGTCTAGAGTCATAGAGACGTACAGCATGGAAACAGACCCTTCGGTCCAACTCGTCCATGCCAACGGGATATCCTAAATTAATCTAGTCCCATTTGCCAGCACTTGGTCCATATCCCTCTAAACCCTTCGTATTCATATACCCATCTATTAAATGTTGCAATTGTACCAGCCTCCACCACTTCCTCTGGCAGCTCATTCCATACACACACCACCCTCTGTGTGAAAAAGTTGCCCCTTAGGTCTCTTTTATATCTTTCCCCTCTCACCCGAAACCTATGCCCCTCTAGTTCTGGACTCCCCTAGTTTTCACTCTTTTTAGGAACAAAACTGTTATTTTCCAAAATGCTGCACTTGCTTTCGATTACATACAGCACCAGGGAACATTATTTGATTTTAACCATGGAATGTGGTGGCATTTATGATCACCTTCCTCTTTGTCCTTATTGTTTTAGAAGTTGTTTAAATTTGGGGAAAGCAGTAACAACAGTTCCAACAAATTCTGGAAACATTTTGTTTTAAGAGGATCCCAATTTTCAGCAAGGTCCAAATCTTTCCATACAGGAGAAGAGAACAAAGGAACTGCGGACGCTGGAAATCAGAAACAAAAACACAAATTGCTGGAGAAGCACAGCAGGTCTGGTGGAGAGAAATTAGGGTTAACATCTTGTGTCCAGGTCCCGAAACCTTCCCCCCACTTTCTCTCCACCGATGCTGCCAGACCTGATGGTTTTTTTCCAGCGATTTCTGTTCCCACGCCAAATCTTTCGAGTGTGCGCTGCCGTTTTGTGACGGCGAGTGCCATGAAAGGATTTTAGTTAGGAATGTGCAAGTCTTACTCACTTAATCCTCTGTGGAACTGCTTGGTAGGGGTGTAGATGTGGCACGGAGGCTCAGTGGTTAGCACTCACAGTGCCAGGGACCCATGTTTGATTCCAGTCTTGGGTGACTGTCTGTGTGGGGTTTGCACGTTCTCCCCATGGCTGGGTGGGTTTCCTCCGGGTGCTCTGGTTTCCTCCCACAGTCCAAAGATGTGCAGGTCAGGGTAATTTGGCCATGGGAAATTGTACCATAGTGTTCAGGGGTGTGTCGGTTAGGTGCTTTAGTCAGGGGTAAATTAACGGAAGGGGGAATGGATCAGGGTGGGGCACTCTTCAGAGGCCTGCTTCCACACTGTAGAGATTCTATGAAATAGAGAGGGGGGAAGGGTGATGGAACGAGTGGCCTCCGTTTATGAATTTTGCCCATTATTTTTCATTTACCTTTGGGATGTTAATGGCTGCCGCTATGAAGGCGGTGCTGAGGTGCTCTCTTGGATGGCTGCAGTCCATGTGGGATACGCACAGCGCTGTTAGAGGCAGGCAGGGCTGTGAGATAGTTCCAGGATTTTGGCCCAGGGCAGAATGTAAGGACAATGGAACCTGCAGTAGGGTATCCAGTGGGTTGCACACTCCTTAGGTGTGCAGGCGGGAGAGTGGCCGTTTAAGGAGCGAGAGAGAGAGAGAGAGGGAGAGGATAGTCTTTACAACATAGTCACAGTTCTCTGCTCTAGTTTGTTGCAAACTCGGTGCATTTACACTCTGGATGGAAAGCAGCACACATCTGGCGCTGTCCTCTGAGTGTCTGCTTCAGTAAAGTGCTATCGTTCAGCACATTGTTGGCCACCCACACGGGCTCCTTTCTCTCCCGGGGAGGGAGTCGCCACTCATACGTCTGGCATCTTTGACTTTTCCACAGGAGCCCGCCAAACTGGCGGTGTTCCTGGCACCGAATGCCCACACCAAGAGGGCACAGTAGGCGAGCAGCTTCTGTCAACAGCCAAGCCAAGCGAATCCTCCGCGGTACATATTCTCCAAAAGGAAGAAAAAAGAGCGTCACCATAAACCAGATTTCCGCAAACACTGTAATCTGGCTGCATCCTTTGGATGCCAGTTGTAAAAAACAATCAATGCTCCCCGCCCATCAATGAAACAAAGTAGTGTTCTTGATGACTCTGCAACTGCATGGTTCCCCTCTTCTTTTTTAAGCTGCCCTTCCCAAGGACCACACATCGAGTCATAGAGATGTACAGCACGGAAACAGACCCTTCGGTCCAGCTCATCCATGCCGACAAGATGTGCTAACCTAATCTAGTCCTATTTGTCACCACTTGGCCCATATCCCTCTAAATCCTTCCTATTCATATCCCCATCCGGATGCCTTTTAAATGCTGTAATTGTACCAGGCTCCACCACTTCCGCTAGAAGCTCATTCCATACACGCACCACCCTCTGTGTGAAAAAGTAACCCTGTAAGTTCCTTTCCTTCCCTCACCCTAAACCTATGCCCTCTAGTTTTGGACTCCTCTATCCTTTCAAGTTTCACAACATCTTCCCTGTAGCAGGGAGCTGCAAGACCTGCTGAGATCGACATACTTCTGAAGCTATATTAATGCCTGTCCCTTGGGCGTACGTAGGGGAGATAGTTTCAAAATTTTGTAGCTGCTGCCAAACAGGGGGGCCGTTGCGATCTGTGAAGAGGGTAAGGATAGGACTTCCAGAGGAAGTAGGAAGTGGGGGGGGGGGACTTGTATTAGATAAAGTCTAATGCAGACAAGTGTGGAGGAATGCTTTTAGTAAGAAGAGAAAGGACAGACCGTTCAAAATAGACAACAGCATTTAAAGATGTGAGAAGAGAAATTGCTGGAAAAGCTCAGCAGATTATAGCAGCATCTCTGGAGAGAAATCAGAGTTAACCGCTGAGTAAGGGTGACTCGACCTGAGATGTTAACTCTGAAATCAGAGTCTTGGGTTCAGTGGTTAAGTCGGATTTCCCTCCACAGAAGAACGTATAAACAACAAGGAGCAGGAGGAGGCCATCTGGCCCATCCAGCCTGCTCCCCCATTCAATACGATCATGGCTGATCTTTTTGTGGACTCAGCTCCACTCACCCACCCACTGACTATAACCCTTAATTCCTTTACTGTTCAAAAAAATCTATCTTTGCCTTAAAAAACATTCAACGAGGTAGCCTCACTGGGCAGGAAATTCCGCAACCCTTTGGGTGAAGAAACTGGGCAGCGCGGTGGCTCAGTGGTTAGCACAGCTGCCTCACAGCACTAGGGATCTGGGTTCAATTCCCCCCCTGGGGTGACTGTCGGTGTAGAATGTGCATGTTCTCCCAGTGTCTAAGTGGGTTTCCTCCCACAATCCAAAGATGTGCATGTCAGGTGAATTGGCCATGCTAAACTGCCCATAGCGTTAGGTGCTGTGAGGCAGCAATGCTAACCACTGTGCCACCGTGCCGCCCAGTTGGAGAGAGGTCCAGCACGGAGACAATATGTCAAACCATCTCCTCTGCTGTAACCATTTCAGGGGACAGACCTTGGCTTGAGGTGCATGGAGGATCAATAGAGGGAATGACCCCCAACGAGCTCAGCCAGGCGCACTCCCTTCCTCTGCCAGCTGCTCCTGTGAAACACCCTGGGCCATGCGTATTGGCGCCATACCAATGCATTGCTATTCCTCAGCCCACAGCACAGAGGGAGGTAGGAGGCCATCCTGAGGAAGTAAGACCCTGGCAGCTCGATGGAGATTTTCAGATTTATCGCTTCCCTGTGTCCCCCATCCTATTCCGACGGTGAATCAGGCAGTGAGGAGGCCGCCTGGAGGTCAGCGGCAAGGACCCCACAGCAGACAGTTGGACCATGGCACGTTGAAATCTCCCAGTGACCCCGTTCCCCTCCACATTGCTGATTAAGGGACACGTTATCTGCAGAGTCATGAGGGCTGGGACACTTGAGTCAGGCTTTCCTGGTTCCTGGTTACGGTGTGAGCGAATCTGAGAGAAAAGGGAACAACAAGTTGCTGAACGTGGTTTTCATTCTTCCTCCGTGGCGATCGCAGCACGTACTGACTCCTTGGCCCTGTGCGGGGAAATGGGGAGTGGATGCCCAGCATCAAGACACTGCCATTGTGTGTGTGTATGTGTGTGTGTGTGTGTGTGTGCCCAGCATACCTCCCCCCCCATCCCCCCAAAAATGCCCACTCTCCGTCCTGAAAATGATTGACCCGGTGGGCACCTTTGGGCCTAGCCCCCCCCCGTGAGTCTGGAGTATTTGCATTCAAGTACTCACTTTTCCCTGGGGCGGGGGAGTCCAGAATGAGAGGGCATAGGTTCAGGGTTAGAGGGAAAAGATTTAAAAGGGACCTAAGGGGCAACGTTTTCACACAGAGGGTGGTACGTGTATGGAATGAGCTGCCAGAGGAAGTGGTGGAGGCTGGTACAATTACAACATTTAAAAGGCATCTGGATGGGTATATGAATTGGAAGGTTTTGGAGGGATATGGGCTGGGTGCTGGGAGATGGGACTAGATTGGGTTGGGATATCTGCTCGGCATGGATGGGTTGGACCGAAGGGTCTGTTTCCATGCTGTACATCTCAATGACTCTATGACCTCTTTTGTGTGGCACTGATGGAAGGTAGCACTATTGTGGGCACTGCCTTTCGGATGGGAATGCCTGGATTTGTTGTTCCCTTTTCTCTCACCTTCGCTCACACTGTAACCAGTAGCAGCGTTTCCCCAGGGTGTGGCAATGCTACTGGGAGAGAAATAGAGGCTCTCTGAACAGCCTGTACCACCTCAGTCAGCACCAAAGTCAGGTGTGTCTGGTATAGAACACCAATGGCACCACAGGACTAGAAATCAGATGATTATCTGCTGTCAAGCCCCCTTTGTCTGGATTGTGCCTGGATGATCAGAAGAGGCATTTGTCTTAATTAATAAGAGGGTTTAGTGTCTGGCAGCAATAACTAGGCAGGCATAACTGCTAAAGAATCTGGGGAGCTGGACAGTATACACTAGGGAGGTGATGACCAGTTGGTATCATTGCTAGACTTTAATCCAGAGAGGAGAAAGTGAGAACTGCAGATGCTGGAGATCAGAGCTGAAAATGTGTTGCTGAAAAAGTGCAGTAGGTCAGGCAGCATCCAAGGAACAGGAGAATCAATGTTTTGGGCATGAGCCCTTCTTCAGGAATGAGGAAAGTATGCCCAGCAGGCTAAGATAAAAGGTAGGGAGGAGGGGCTTGGGTGAGGGGCGTTGGAAATGCGATAGGTGGAAGGAGGTTAAGGTGAGGGTGATAGGCCAGAGAGGGGGTGGGGGCGGAGAGCTCAGGAAGACTGGAGAAATCTGAGTTCATCCCTTGTGGTTGGAGGGTTCCTAGGTGGAAGATGAGGCGCTCTTCCGCCAGCCGTCGTGTTGCTATGGTCTGGCGATGGAGGAGTCCAAGGACCTGCATGTCCTTGGTGGAGTGGGAGGGGGAGTTGAAGTGTTGAGGCACGGGGTGGTTGGGTTGGCTGGTCCGGGTGTCCCAGAGGTGCTCCCCACCCCCACATTGAGGCAAGTGTAGGATAATCTACCCACTCCCCATACCCCCAACCCACCCCCACATTGAGGCAGGATAATCTACCCACTCCCTACAACCCCCCCCACCCCACATTGAGGCAAGTGTAGGATAATCTACCCACTCCCCACCCCACATTGAGGCAAGTGAAGGATAATCTACCCACTCCCCATACACCCCCACCCCCACATTGAGGTATGTGTAGGATAATATACACACTCCCCATACCTCCCCCCCCCCCCACCCCCACATTGAGGCAAGTGCAGGATAATCTATCCACTCCCTACACCCCCTCCACCCCGCATTGAGGCAAGTGTAGGATAATCTACCCACTCCCCACCCCCACATTGAGGCAAGTGTAGGATAATCTACCCACTCCCCACCCCCACATTGAGGCAAGTGTAGGATAATCTACCCACTCCCCACTCCAACTTTGAGGCAAGTGTAGGATAATCTACCCACTCCCCACCCCCCCACTCCCCAAATTGAGGCAAGTGTAGGATAATCTACCCACTCCCCACCCTCCCCACCCCCACATTGAGGCAAGTGTAGGATAATCTACCCACTCCCCACCCTCCCCACCCCCACATTGAGGCAAGTGTAGGATAATCTACCCACTCCCCACCCTCCCCACCCCCACATTGAGGCAAGTGTAGGATAATCTACCCACTCCCCACCCCCTCCCACCCCCACATTGAGACAAGTGTAGGATAATCTACCCACTCCCCACCCTCCCCACCCCCACATTGAGGCAAGTGTAGGATAATCTACCCACTCCCCACCCTCCCCACCCCCACATTGAGGCAAGTGTAGGATAATCTACCCACTCCCCACCCCCTCCCACCCCCACATTGAGACAAGTGTAGGATAATCTACCCACTCCCCACCCTCCCCACCCCCACATTGAGGCAAGTGTAGGATAATCTACCCACTCCCCACCCTCCCCACCCCCACATTGAGGCAAGTGTAGGATAATCTACCCACTCCCCACCCCCTCCCACCCCCACATTGAGACAAGTGTAGGATAATCTACCCACTCCCCACCCCCTCCCACCCCCACATTGAGGCAAGTGTAGGATAATCTACCCACTCCCCACCCCCTCCCACCCCCACATTGAGGCAAGTGTAGGATAATCTACCCACTCCCCACATCCCCCCCCCCCACCCCCACATTGAAGCAAGTGTAGGGTAATCTGTAGAACAAGAACCGGCCAAAGCAGAGCATTGAGAAGATTGGAAGGAGTCAGAGTGGCCACTGGTCTCACAGCTGATGAACATCATCCCCTCCTTAGCTATGGAGATGAGGTGCACAGTCCTTGTGACTCCTTCCCCACATAACAGAGAGACGAACACTGAACAACAAAATGGTAGGCACCATTTTTGCCACCTCTCTCCAGTTGCCCGTAAGTCGTTATTTCCTCTCTTAACAATGCTTACAGCATGAGGCCACTCGATCCATTCTATCCCTACTGGCTCCCTCTACAAACGCCATTAGCTGGTTCCATTAGCCTGGTCCTTTCCTGGGATTCCTGCAAATTAATCTTCTGTCAGATCCGAACCAGAGGACCACTCCCATTGACTGTGCTTCTCCCTCAATCTCAGGCAGCGCCTCCCAGATTCTAACTCCTCACTGCGTGCAGAGATTTCTCCTTTACACCCCAGCCCTCACAACTCCGTTCACCTCCCCTCCTCCCTCCCTCACTTCCCCTCCTCCCTCCCCTCACCCCCTGTTCTCCCACACACCTTCTCCGTGAGCTGACCTCACAATCCTTCCATGTGGAACTTTTATTCTGTTCCATTTTAGGGTTCACTACTGTATGAATGCCCACTGGAAAACCACTCTGAATTGTCCCAAGTTCTATCATTGCCTAGGACTCTGGGCATTTGGGTAGTCAGTGAGGTTAACCCTGCCGCACTGGAGTTTGGTTCAAAAATGGATTTGATTTGATTTTTTGATTGTCACATAGAGTCATTGGGTTGTACAACACAAAACCAGACCCTTCGGTCTGGCTCGTCCATGCCAACCAGATATCCCAACCTAATCTAGTCCCATTTGCCAGCAGTTGGCCCATATCCCTCTCAACCCTTCCTATTCACATACCCATCCAGGTGCCTTTTAACTGCTGTAATTGTACCAGCCTCCACCACATCCTCTGGCAGCTCATTCCATACACGCACCACCCTCTGCGTGAAAAAGTTGCCCCTTGGGTCTCTTTTATATCTTTCCCCTCTCACCCTAAACATATGCCTTCGAGTTCTGGGCTCCCCCACCCCAGGGAAAAGACCTATTTACCCTATCCATGCCCCTTATGATCTTATAAACCTCTATAATGTCACCTTTCAGCCCCTGACACTCCAGGGAAAACAGCCCCAGCCTGTTCAGCCTCTCCCTGTAGCTCAAGCCCTCCAACCCTGGCAACACCCTTGTAAATCTTTTCTGCACTCTTTCAAGTTTCACAACATCTTTCCGATAGGAAGGAGACCAGAACTGCATGCAATATTCCAAAAATGGCCTAACCAATGTCCTGTACAGCTGCAACATGCTCTCCCAACTCCTGTACTCAGTGCTCTGACCAATAAAGGAAGGCATACCAAACGCTGCCTTCACTAACCTATGTGCTGAGATACAGTGAAAACTATTGTTTAGTGTGCTAACAGGGTAATAGAACAGAGTGCAGAATATAGTGTCACAGCTACAGAGAAGGCTCAGGGAAAGATCAGCTCCAATATACAAGAGGTCTGTTCATAACAGTGGGGGAGAAGCTGTTCTTGAATCTGTTGGCATGTATTTTCAAACCTTTCTATCTTCTGCCCGACAGACAAAGGTGGAAGAGGGGTGGGAGGGGTCTTTGATATGTTGGCTGCTTTCCCAAGGCAAGGGGAAGTAGAGATGGAGTCAGTGGAGGGAAGGCTGGTTTGTGTGATGGACTGGGCTGTGTTCACGACTCTCTGTAGTTTCTTGCAGTCCTGGGCAGAACAGTTGCCATACTACGCTGTGATGCGTCCAGATAGGATGCTTTCTGTGATGCATTTGTAGAAATCCACAAGTACTGGAGGGGGACAGTGAGTCTGGCCCAGTGCACCAGCCATTCCTATCTCTGGGCTGGAGTCATTATTCTGCAAAATAAGGCTGAACACAGGTTTGCAAAACACCCAATATCAAATATAAATTACATGTCACTCCCTCCCTCCTTTCCACGTACTGGAATATTAATTGGACTGTCAATTTGCCTCCTACTGTTGTATTTACTGGTGTCTAACATCTCTGAGTCATTGCTATGTTAATGTAAGAGCACATTCTTACAGCTGTAGATTAATGGGGACTGAACATAGTGCTGGTGTACACCGGTAATATCTCTTAATCATATCACTATTTCTGGATGAGCTCGATTTTACTGGAACCTTCTACTACTGGATCCCAGTCATGTGAGATCTGACTCACTGTTGAGATAGTGTAGTGATCATAAGGTCATAGAGCAGTCCAGCACGGAAACAGACCCTTCAGTCCAACTTGGCCATGTGACCAGATAACCTAAATTGATCTAGTCCCTTATGCCAGCATTTAGTCCATATAAACCTTTTCATGTACCCATCCAGATGTTGTAACTGTCCTAGCCTCTGCCATCTTCTCTGACAGCTCACTCCATATGCGCACCACCCTCTGTGTGAAAAGGATTAGCAAAAACTACCAGGGGAGGTGGTGGAGGCTGGTACAATGACAACATTTAAAAGGCATCTGGATGGATACATAAATGGGAAGGTTATGGGATAAATGCTGGCAAATCGGACCAGTTCAATTTAGGAAGGTTGGCCAAAGGGCCTGTTTTTATGTTGCTATGGACCCAATTGCCAGTGGCGTAGATCTAGTTGGGTACTACGCACTGGTGTCCCACAGCTCGCACTCGTACTACTAGGCAGCCTGGCAGCACACCCCGCCCCCCGGCACGTCAATCTGCCACCTCAGTCTGGCACATCGCAGGGGTACTTGCCCTGGCGATAACAAGGCATGTAGCCAAGTCTCACGTCTCAGTGTCACTGGTCACAAAGGGGCTGTTGCTTTACTGTCGGAAGTGATGGGTGTTTCTCCAGATCCTCACCCACTCAGGATGGCCAGTAGGACGGAGAGGAACATTACCTCACAGGATATTTTGACTCAGTCCCCTGCACTTCGAAATCCAGTGGAAATTGGGAAAGGCCTGAGGAAGTGAGTCAAAAGATCCTGTAAACATTTCCACGCGGCGCTGCGAGTGTGGATAAATAGCAGTAGCATGTATTAAACGCAAGAGGAGAGAGAGAGAGACGTCAGGACTGCTTAAGGTGTGAAATGTATACACAACCCATCATGCCTTTGTCAAACGCAAGCATTCCTTCCCCTGTTTACACTTGCCAGCCCTGATTAAAGTCAGATTTGTGCGGTGTCCTCTTACCCCCTGTTTCTCCTGTAATATTCAGTCGGGGGTGGGTGAAATCTGCACAACATGCTTTCAACAGATGTTGTGTGTGTGAAAGAGAGAAAACATGTGGATTTTCTGTGGGCGGTAGCATCAAAGATATTGTACTCCCCAAAGAATTAACCCATTTCAGCACGGCAGGAAACATCTCAGTTACGTGGGAGCTCTTACAGGGCAGTGGTAGTGCCCCTGACTCTGAGACAGAGGGTGCGAGCCCAATTTCAGGACTTGATGACCAAGGAAGGGATGTAGGAGACACTTCCAATTGTGTGACATGTCAAGCTGCAATTTCCTCCAATGTTATGTGGTTGGGGGGTGGGGGTGGGGGGGAGCGTTCTTTATCCATTCATGGGATGAGAGCCTTGCATTTATTGCCCATCCCTAATCCTTAATTGCCCATCCCCAGAGGGCAGTTAAGAGTCTTTTACATTGCTCTGGGTTTGAAGCCACGTGCAGGCCAGAGCAGGTAAGGATTTTTCCTTCCTTAAAAGTTGCTAGTGAGTTGGATGTGATTTTCTGACAATCAATTCATGGTCACCATCAGATTCTTAATTCTAGACATTTGTCGAATTCAAACCCCACCATCAGCCATTGCAGGATTCGAACCCGGGTCCCCAGAACGTTATCAGGAGCTCTGGATTAACAGTCCAGTGATGATGCCACCATGAAGCTGTCGCCTCCCCTAAGCAAGAATGGGCGAGATTTGTAGTGATCGTAACGAGGTCAGCCTCATAGAATATGAGTTCCCTGATTGGGGCTCTTAACCCAGTCCAATCAGGGAGCCCTGGCTGACAGATATAAGCAGGAGTGTTGGGGCAGCATGGTGGCTCAGTGGTTAGCACTGCTGTCTCATAGCACCAGGGACCTGGGTTCAATTCCTGCCTCGGGCAACTGTCTGTGTTGCACGTTCTTCCTGTCTCTGTGTGGGTTTCCTCCGGGTGCTCCGGTTTCCTCCCACAGTCCAAAAGATGTGCAGGCTAGGGTGAATTGGCTGTGCTAAATTGCCCATAGTGTTAGGTGTAAATGTAGGGGAATGGGTCTGGGTGGGTTGCTCTTCGGAGGGTCGGTGTGGACTTGTTGGGTCGAAGGGCCTGTTTCCACACTGTAGGGAATCCAATCTAAAAAAAATCGAAACCATGAAGTAAAGGGTTAATCTTCAGTGAAATTCATGAGAGAGAAAAATAAGCAGGAATGTCAGAGGTTCTGAATCTCCAATAGCTGACTCTGTAAGAGGCCCTAGAAAAGAACAAGGACTGTTGATGTGTAAATAAAGGGTGACTGGACATAGGTTTACTCGCTGAGCTGGAAGGTTCATTTTCAGATCTTCTCAAAACTCGATAAAGGGTGACTTGGTGACGGGACACCAGCCTCTCTGAAGCTATTTCGAGTGATAGGGAAAAACTCTGGAGCTTCAACCAATACCATCCAGAGCTGAAACATGCCTGTCAAAGTGTACCTGACTGCAGTAACTGACACTCCATGTTGTGGTGAGGCTAGATAGCACAGTTCTGAAAATGTGTTGCTGGAAAAGCGCAGCAGGTCAGGCAGCATCCAAGGAGCAGGAGATTCGACGTTTCGGGCACGAGCCCTTCTTCAGGATCTCCAGCATCTGCAGTCCTCACTTTCTCCTAGATGGCTCAGTTACCCAGATACCTGGTTGGATCCAACTCGCTGGAGTTTAGTACTGGCCATTGGTGAGGTCTCTTTTGGAGTACTGCTCTGGTCGCCCTGTTATAGGAAGGGTGCTATTAAGCTGGAGAGAATCCACAAGAGATTTACCAGAATGTTGACGGGTTTGGAAGGCTTGAGTTATAAGGAGAGGCTGGATAGGCTGGGCCTTTTATCACTGGAGAGTAGGAGGTTGAGGGGCGACCTTATAGAGGTTTATACAATCATGAGGGTTATAGATAAGGTGAATGACAGGTGTCTTTTCCCTAGGGTGGGGGATTTCAAGACTAGGAGGCATATTTTTAAGGTGAGAGGGGAAAGATTTTAAAAAACCATGAGGGGCAGTGTTTTTACGCAGAGGATGGTTCATGTGTGGAATGAACTTCCAGAGGAAGTGGTGGATGCGGGGACAGTTGGAGCTTTTAAAAGACATTTGGATAAATCCATGAATAAGAAATGTTTGGAAGGATATCAGCCAGGAGCAGGCAGGTGGGACTAGTTTGGTTTGGGATTATGGTCAGCATGGACCGAAGGGTCTGTTTCTGTGCTGCGCGACTTCTTCCTGGCTGCGCCAAGTTTGCAAGTGTCAGCTTTCCCCTCCTCTGAGGTGGAGGCTTGTGGGCCTGATTGGCGATTGAGGCCTTCCCACTCCCTAGATCTGATCAAAAGCGCTATACGAATGCAGCAAGGCATTGTTGCCTTCCTCCCCAACCACCCCCACCCTTTTCAGTTCCGATCCCGTTACCTCCCAAACCTTTGAGCTCAACAGAGTGAGGAAATCAGCTGACATGCCACTCCTGTTCCCACAGCCCGGTCTGTTCTGGCAGACTGCTATCTGAACTTGCTGAGTCGGACCGGAAAGGTACAAGGAGTGGACTTTGAGTTCCAGGTGCTGGCCCGTGAAAACGTGGGATGTGTGACCGGAGCTCTTTAAGGGAATTTCCATTCACACAGACAGAGAGAGAGAGAGAGAGAGACAGAGGCGCGCGCAGTGAACAGCCAGCCTGGTCTGTGGGGAGAGAAATGGAGTTCACATTTCAGCTCCTCAAGGTGTTCAAGATGAAACCGCGATCCCAGGGGAAAAGCCCAGGAAAAGGTTGCTCTTTTGTCATTGCTTCATGCAGACACTCAGGTTGTACGATTGCTCGCTGAGCTGGTGGGTTTGTTCTCAGACGTTTCGTCACCATGTTTGGTAACATCATCAGTGAGCCTCCGTTGAAGCACTGCCGTTCTGTCCCTCTTTCTGTGTCTCCCGCTTTCTGTGTCTTGGTCTGTTAAGGTGGGTGATTTCACTTCGGGTTCTTTCTCTCAGGTTGCTAAATGGGATCCAATTCGATACGTTTATTGATGGAGTTCCGGTTTGAATTCTAGGCCTTTAGGAATTCCCGTGCGTGTCACTGTTTAGCTTGTCCCAGGATGGATGTGTTGTCCCAGTCCAAGTGGTGTCCCTTCTTCGTCTGTGTGTAAGGGTACTAGTGAGAGTGGGTCATGTCTTTTGGTTGCTAGTTGGTGTTGGTGTATCCTGTGTCCTTAAGGAATTGCCACTTTGGTGAAGTTATATTGGCCAGTCACAGTGAAGGAACCGTGCCCTTGGTCCACACGCTGCACCTTTAGTGGCAAATTTCAGGTCATGGGTCTTCTCTGCTTCCGGCTGATGGAGGTCACAGGTCTGGGAGTGAACTATCGGGAGGAGCCTCAGATCTCGTAAGTGCCCTCTGCCAGTGCGCGACAGTGCTGGAAGGGGAGTGGATGACACGCCAATGGAGCGGGCAGCTTTTTCCTGCCCGGTCTCACTGGGGCAGGATTCTCCCTCAGGGCTTTGCAGATCGTGGACACGCAGTTGGGGGTGGGGATCCCGGGTTCAAATCCCCGATGAGTGCTGCTGTCTGATCGAGAACGTGATTACAACAGAATGCCACCTGTCCTCAATGGTTAGCACTGCCAGCTCACAGCGCCAGGGACCCCCCCTGTTCGACTCTACCTTCAGGTGACTCTCTGTGTGGGATTCCCATGGGTAAAAATATTGAAGTTTTCCTATTCCACAAAGGAACATGGGCGTCCCTTGCATGGCTCAGAAATTATTGCTGTCCCTAGTTGCCCCTTGAGAAGGTGGGAGTTGAGCTGCCTTCTTGAACGCTGCAGTCTATGTTGACCCACACTGCCCTTAGGAAGGGATTTCTAGGATCTTGACCCAGTGACAGTGAATACCTCCTACAGTCCGATGAGGGGGCAGGTTAGGATGGATTGGCCATGCTAAATTGCCCCATAATGTCCAGGGATGTGCAGGCTAGGAGGGTTAGCCATGGGGAATGCAGGGTTCCAAAGACAGGGTAAGGCAGGTGGGTCTGGACAGGATTCTCTTCAGAGGGTCGGTGTGGATGGGCTGAATGGTCTGCTCCCATATGATTAGGAACTCTATTCTATTTTTAAAAAGTGCTTCTGGAAGAGTCCTTCAGAGTTGCACTCTTCCAGGCAGGCAACAATAAAAGGGATTCTAACGTTTGAAAGGGAAGAGGATGAATACTAGCGAATGATGTGCTGGGATTTGGCAGTACAGTAGGGGAATGGGACTAATTGGTTAGCTCTTTTAAAGGGGCAACGCACGCATGGTGTTCTCAATGATCTCGTTCTATGCCGCATTATAGAGGTTTACAAAATCATGAGGAGCATGGATAGGGTAAATAGACAGAGTCTTTTCCCTGAGGTGGGGGAGTCCAGAACTAGAGCGCATAGGTTTAGGGTGAGAGGGGAAAGATATAAAAGAGACCTAAGGGGCAAATTTTTCACACAGAGGGTGGTGTGTGTATGGAATGAGCTGCCAGAGGAAGTGGTGGAGGCTGGTACAATTACAACATTTAAAAGGCATCTGGATGGGTATATGAATAGGAAGGGTTTGGAGGGATATGGGCCGGGTGCTGGCAGGTGGGACTAGATTGGATTGGGATATCTGGGATATCTCTCTCTCTCTCTCTTTTCTCTCTCTCTCTCTCTGGTCGGCATGGACATGTTGGACCGAAGGGTCTGTTTCCATGCTGTACATCTCGATGGCTCTGTAACTTTATGATTCGAGTGCAAGGCAAACAGTCTCCCTATACAAAGGAACATGAAAAGAAAGTTGGGTACAAACATCATACCATGGAGTGGGGAAGAAGACTGTGACTATTTAATGTCACCCGCGGCCCAAGGAAAAGCAAAGTAAACTGTACAGGACGTTGGTGAGGCCACTTTTGGAATATTTTGGAAAATTGAATACATCAATTCTGGTCTCCCTGCGAAAGGAAGGATATTGTTGAACTCCAAAATGTTCGGAAAGGATTTACAAGGATGTTGCCAGGCTTGGAGGGTTTGAGTTATAGGGAAAGGCTGAATAGGCTGGGGCTGTTTCCCCTGGAGCGTCGGAGGTTGAGGGGTGGCCTTATAAAGGTTTATAAAATCATGAGGGGCATGGTTAGGATAAATAGATAAGGCTCTTTTCTCTGGGGTGGGGGAGTCCAGAACTAAAAGGCATAGGTTTAGGGTGAGAGGGGAAAGAGTTAAAAGGGAACTAAGGGGCAACACTTGCACACAGAGAGTGGTGCGTGTATGGAATGAGCTGCCAGAGGAAGCGGTGGAGGCTGGTACAATTGCATCATTTAAAAGGCATCTGGATGGGTATATGAATAGGAAAAATTTAGAGGGATATGGGCCAAATGCTGGCAAATGGCACCAGGTTAATTTAGGATATCTGGTCGGCATGGACAAGTTGGACCAAAGGGTCAGTTTCCATGCTGTACATCTCTATGACTCTATGACTCTAAATGGGACTAGTTTAGGTTAGGATATCTGGTCAAGTTGGACCAAAGGGTCTGTTTCTGTGCTGTACATGACTCCATGTGTGGTCCTTGGGAAGGGCAGTTTAAAAAAAGAGAGGTGAACTATGCAGTACATTATGATTCTAAACACTTGCATTCATGTTGCACCTCCTCTGACTTCAGAGCTGCCAAAGCACTTTACGATTACTTTTGGAGCACGGCCAATGTGGAAAATGTTAGTTTGCACACACAAAGTGGTGCGGACCAGGTGATGTTTTTAGCCTGGTGCTGACTGACAGATTAACCAATACAGGTGAGGAGACAGGAAGAACTCTTCGGCACCTACAAGTCCCAAAGTTGGGGGGGGGGGGGGGGGGAAGAAAGAATCGCATGTGACTAATTTGATCCCACGCTATCACATTGTACGTGAAATGGAATCTAATCTCGCACCCAGCCGAAATTCCTGGTTAATCATTCACTTGCGAGGACAGCACACACTAGCAGGAGGAGGTCACACACGCAGGCTGGACTGGATTCAAAGGAGCAGGACTGCTTTACCACTGAGAAAGGCAAAGGTCGAAAGGTCCTATAGATTGAGATGGAAAGCTAGGTTGAGGTCCACAGTTCAGAGCTCTGAAGCTCTGAACGGACTCGTTGGAAGGAGCAATGGTGAATTGAGAACTGGTGGCTGGGTGTGTCCAAGGTCAGGATTTCCATTGAGAGTAAGACAGCAGGAATGTGTTCTTCGAGAGTGGAATGTGTGGGATCAAGGCATATATTATGCAAGGAAAGCCATAAATTCAGCTCTGAGGAAGGATCACTGGACCCGATTTGCTAACTCTGCTTTCTCTCCACAGGTCTTGGCAGACCTGCTGAGTTTCTCCAGCAATTTCTGTTCGAATCCAAAATTTTGACCCTGCCATAAGTCAAAACCCCAGTATTATTTTAGACTGTGTGTCATTCAGGAGTGTTGCTGAACAAAGAGACCTTAGAGTGCAGGTTCATAGCTCCTTCAAAGTGGAGTCGCAGGTAGATAGGATAGTGAAGGTTTGGTATGCTTTCCTTTATTGGTCAGAGTATTGAGTACAAGAGTTGGGAGGTCATGTTGCAGCTGTACAGGATGTTAGTTAGGCCACTTTTGGAATACTGCGTGCAATTCTATTCTCCCTCCTGTGGAAAGGATGTTGTGAAACGTGAAAGGGTTCAGAAAAGATTTACAAGGATGTTGCTGCCAGGGTTGGAGGGTTTGAGCTGTAGGGAGAGGCTGAATAGGCTGGGGCTGTTTTCCCCGGAGCGTTGGAGGCTGAGTGGTGACCTAATGGAGATTTACAAAATCACGAGGGGCATGGATAGGGTGAATAGCCGAGGTCCTTTCCCCCAGGTGAGGGAATCCATAACTAGAGGGCATAGGTTTAGGGCAAGAGGGGCAAGATTTAAAAGAGACCTAAGGGACAACTTTTTCATGCAGTGTGTGGTGTGTGTATGGAATGAGCTGCCAGAGGGAGTGGTGGAGGCTGGTACAATTACAGCATTTAAAAGGCATCTGGATGGGTTATGAATAGGAAGGTTTAGTGGGATATGGCCCAAATGTTGGCAAAGGAGACTAGATTAATTTATGTGGTCAGCATGGACGAGTTGGACCAAAGGGTCTGTTTCCATGCGGTACAGCTCTCTGGCTCTCTAACTGTCCCTCATGGGAGAGTCTCAGACTGGAAGGCACTGTATCAGAATAAAGTCAAGTTTAGGCTGAAATGAGGAGGAATGAACTCTCCAAGAGGATTGTGAAGCTTTGGAATGGCTTGCTGTAGAGAACCGTTGGGGTGGGGCGGAGTCCTTGCATATGTTTAAGGCTGAGATAGATAGATACCCGATCAGTCTGAAAATCAAGGGGATAGGGCAGGAATTTGGAAGTGAGCAATGGCAATCGAATCAGCTGCGATCCTATCGAAAGGCAGAGGGGCTGAATGGCCTCCTCTTGTTCCTGTTTCTGATGGGCTTCCGGCTTTTCATTTCGCACATTCCCCCGCGTTGGTCTGTGCTTCTCTGGTTTCAGGACCACGGCTGGGCTGGTTTCTGACAGAGGGTAGTAGGTACAAGCAACCTCCCACCTAACCCTTTCAAGGTGCTGAGTGTGCAAATCCGGCTGACCCTGTCTGTAAAGGACAGCCATAATGTCAGAGTAGACCCTCCTATCTGTGCCCTCATGAGTGGCTGTAAAAGATGGCTCTTCCAACTAGTGTCTGAAGAGCAAGTAGTGGATGTTAAAACACTTAGATAAGAAGTTGAATAGGAACGGTTTGGAGGGTCATGGGCTAGACAGGGCTAGTTTAGTTTGGGATCATGCTCAGTGTGGACTAAAGGGTCTGTTTCCGTGCTGTATGAGTCTATGATTGGGGGAACATTCTCCCTGGTGCTAGATGAAGTAATTGATATGAAGGGGTTAATGCTTGTGTTACATTAGCTCCACCAATGGGAGTTCTTTTACAGTGTGCAAACAGGCCATTCGGCCCAACAAGTCCACACCGACCCTCCGAAGAGTAACCCACCAAGATCCATTCTTATGACACTACATTTACCCCTGATTAATGCAGCTAACCTACACATCCCTGAACATATGAACAACTTCCCATGGCCAATCCACCCTAACCTGCACATCTTTGGACTGTGGGAGGAAACCGGAGCACCCAGAGGAAACTAACATTTGGAGTTTGCACATTCTCCCCCGTGTCTGTGTGGGTTTCCTCCCAGGTGCTCCGGTTTCCTCCCACAGTCCAAAGATGTGTAGGTTAGGGTGGATTCCCAATGCTAAATTGTACTGGTGTGCAGATTAAGTGGATTAGCCATTAAACCTGCCGGGTTACAGGAATGGGGTGGGTGTAGGTGAGATGCCCTTCAGAGGATCGGTGTGGACTTGATGGGCCGAGTGGCCTGCTTCCACACAGTAGGGATTTTATTCTATCCGAAGCAGATACTGAAATCGCTGGAGAAACTCTGCAGGTGCTGGCAGCATCTGTGAAGAGAGAGAGAAAAAAAAGGTTAACATTTCGAGTCCAGAATGAATCCCCTTTGGGCCCAGAACATCTTAGACTCGAAACATTAAGTCTGATTTTCTCGCTGTCTCTGGATAAATGCTGAGTTTCTGGAATATTTGCTGTTTTCCCTTTGGAAATGAGTTCAACAAGGGCACAGTTGAGTCAAAATAGGGTGGGAATGCTTAAATAATCAAAAAGAGAGAAGCAGCTCTTCAATGTACAATGACTTGTGCAATGGCTTGAGTGCAGCTCAGTAATTATCAGAGTGAACCTTTGTAAGGGAGGTACTGATTTGACACAATGGGGCAGGGAGGGCTAGAGTGTTTATTAATTGACGATGTTAAAATTAACATTAAAGGGAAGGAAGAGGCATTTATGGAGGGCACTGGCTGCTTACTTGGACGGACGTAATGTGCAAGAGTTCAGAGAGAAAGCCAGAGATGAGCACGAGCTAATGACCTTCATTTGGCGCAGACAAGATGGGCCGAATGGCCTGGTTGGGATTTTGAAATCGGTCATGTTTGTCCCCAGCTGGGCGGGTTCAGGCCTAATTTCAGAGGCAGGAGTTCACCTGAAGAGATCATTTTTAAAAATATATAGGTAAACAAGCAAAGAGGATAGGCTGTCCACAAGATTGCAAACGCACTCCCTATCAGCGTAGGGTTAATGATAAAAGAGACCGCAAGTGGGTTACAGAGAACACTGACGTGCGGTTTCCTCCATTCATTCTCAGAAAGTTCACTGTGTGAAGATTTGCAGGCAACAGTTTGCCTATCTAATAGATGACTATCAATTTCTTTTCCAGCGAACTCGAGCAGTGGTTTCGACATGAGGCAAGTGGTATTTCCAGGAAACAGCCCTTTCTTGACAGACTAACCTTGATTTCGGTGTGATTGAGTCACGGAGGCCAGAGCTCGGGTCAGAGGGCGGCCGTAGAATTCAGAATGCGATGAGCATTCGCTTGCTCGAAGCCTTCCTGCAGACACCCAGAACACCATTTGGGCGACTGGACTGTGCCCCACAGGTATGCACCCGTATGTAAACATTGCTTCCTTTGATCGGCTATTCCCAAATCGTCCCCCTTGGCATTTCCTCCACGCTATTGGGACTGGTTTCTCTGACCAGAAACTGAACTGGACTAGCCATATAAACACAGTGGCTACAAGAGTGGGGCAGGGGTTAGGAATCCTGCGGTCAGTGACTCCCCAAAACCTGTCCACCATCTACAAGGCACAAGTCAGGAGTGTGATGGAGTATTCCCCACTTGCCCTGGATGGGGGCAGCTCCAACAACACTCAAGTAGCTTGACACTATTCAAGACAGAGCAACCCGCTTGATTGGCACCACATCCACAAGCACCCACTCCCTCCACCATCACCAATGCTCAGTAGCAGAAGTGTGTACCACCTACAGGATCCACTGCATAAATTCTCCAAAGATCCTTAGGCAGCACCTGCCAAACCCACAACCTCTACCATCTCGAAGGATTTGGGCAGCAGATACATGGCAATACCACCCCCTTGTGAGTTCCCCTCCAAGCCACTCACCGTCCTGACTTGGAAACATATCGCCGCTCCCTCGGTGTCGCTGGGTCAGAATCCCGGAATTCCCTCCCTAACAGCACTGTCCCTACATCCCAATGATGGCAACAGCTCTCAAAGGTGACCAGGGATGAGCAATAAATGCTTGCCCAGCCAGGGACACCCACCTCCCATGAATGAATGGAAAAAAAAGTCCCCTCCCCAGCTAAAGCAGCTTTCTCTGGAATCCTAAGTCAGGGGAAATATTAAGCCATGGTTTTGCGTTCACCCCCATGGGAGGTGGGCATTGCTGGCAAGACCAGCTTTTATTACACATTCCTAATTGTCCTCGAACCCAGTGGCTTGCTCGACCATTTCCAGGGGCAGTTAAGAGTCATTCACGTTGCTGTAGGTCCGAAGTCACATGTAGGCCAGACCAGGTAAGGATGGCAGATTTCCTTCCCGCAGTTGAGCATGGGTGAACCAGATGAAGAGTCAAAACATTAACTCCATCTCTCTCTCTCCACAGTTTCACCCGGTGCTCTCTGTTTGATTTAGGATAGATTGAAGAATCAAAGGCCAGGTCTAAATCAGGCCAAATTACTCCACAATTAATACAAAAAAACCACCTGAGTTTACCCAGTTTCAGTTGTGTCCTGAAATCCAATTGGAAAAGCTTGCTTCTTCTGTTGGTTTGAGTTTGGCTGTGGTGTTCCCATTCCAACCTCAGCCTTCATGTTACAACTAGATACATGAACAAGGCACCAGAGGTCTATATCTTGGCTAGTCTTCAGTACTTTGAGAAGAAGTGGAAACAGGTTGGAATGGAGGATTGTTGTCTCGAGTTTTAAGCCAAATTATGAGGGGCATGGATAGGGTAAATAGGTAAAGTCTTTTCCCTGGGGTCAGGGAGTCCAGAACTAGAGGGCATAGGTTTAGGGGGAGAGGGGAAAGATATACAAGAGACCTATACGGGGCAACCTTTTCACTGAGAGGGTGGTACAAGTATGGAATGAGCTGCCAGAGGAAGTGGTGGAGGCTGGTACAATTACAACATTTAAGAGGCATCTGGATGGGTATATGAATAGGAAGGGTTTGGAAGGATATGGGCCGGGTGCTGGCAGATGGGACTAGATTGGGTTGTGATATCTGGTCGGCATGGATGGATTGGACCGAAGGGTCTGTTTCCGTGCTGTACATCTCTATGACTCTGTGACTCTAAATCACCTTCAAATGATACTACCCCCATTGCCCTCTGCTGGCACTATGTGGCAAGTCTCAAACTCCCTCAGAAGAGCTATTTGCTGAGCTTTAATGATTAGTTCATGATGGATCATCCATGGGCCATTGGAGGGAGTGTGTTTGATACGATTGAGTTGCTATGCTTGTAAGTACTGAGGGAGTGCCATATAGTCAGATGTGCTGTCTTCCAAATGAGATGTTGAATTGAGGGCCCATCTACCCTCTTAAGTGGACGTAGCAATTTTCAAAGTGCTATTTTGAAGACTAGATGCAGTACAGTGACAACGTTTAAAAGACATTTGGACAGAGACATAAACAGGAAAGATTTAGAAGGATATGGGCCAAACACAAAGGGGACTAGTTTAGTTTGGGAAACTGGATCAGCATGGACATGTTGGACCAAAGGGTCTGTTTCCGTGGTGTATGACTCTAGAATGAGGTAGAGTTAGACTCCTGACCAATCAATCAGAATCACAAAATGAAATTACCTGGTCATTGCGCTCGAATCCATTGGTTTGTCATAGAGTCATAGAGATGTACAGCATGGAAACAGACCCTTCGATCCAACCCGTCCATGCCGACCAGATATCCCAACCCAATCTAGTCCCACCTGCCAGCACCCGGCCTATATCCTTCCAAACCCTTCCTTTTCATATTTTCATCCAAATGTCTCTTAAATGTTGCAATTGTACCAGCCTCCACCACTTCCTCTGGCAGCTCGTTCCATACCCGTACCACCCTCTGTGTGGAAAAATTTCCCCTTAGGTCCCTTTTAAATCTTTCCCCTCTCACCTTAAACCTCTGCCCTCTAGATCTGGACTCCCCGACCCCAGGGAAAAGACTTTGCTTATTTACCATATCCATGCCCCTCATAATTTTGTAAACCTCTATAAGGTCATCCCTCAGCCTCCGACACTCCAGGGAAGAGGACAGTTAAGAGTTGACTATGTTGTGGTGGGTCTGGAGTCATGTGTCGGTCAGACTGGGTAAGGGGCAGGTTTCCATCCCCCTCTTGGACATGGGTGAACCTGAAGAAGAGTTGGTTATGGAGGTTCCTTTAGGGGATGTGGTTGTCACTGAGAAGGCCAGCACTTGGTGTCCATCCCTAACTGCCCTTCAGTTGACTGACTGGCTCAGCCATTCCAGAGGGCAATTAAGAAGAGCCAATCATATTGCTGTAGGTTGGGAGTCTGACATACACCACACCAGGTCAGGATGACAGATAGCATTCTCTAATTGACAGGAGCAAACCAGGTCGGAGTCTGCAAGAATCCGAGGTAGCTTTCAGTTCCAGAGTTACGAACTGAACTGGAATTCCAGTAGGTGGTGTTTGAAGCGACGAGGCTGTGGCGTACTGGGCCAGTATCATCACTGCACTGCCATATCCCTCCCAATTGGCTGCCAATCCTGGACCTCCTCGTGCATTTGGGATCTAACTAAATTGGATCTTCCAAAGCAATGGTGCCAGAGTTCATGAAGCTGCCTGAAGGAACTCTTTATTCACAGCTTGGTCTGTACCCGTACTATGTCAACACACGGTCTGAGGCTCTCCCTCCTACCAGCACTCTCTCTCTCTACATAATCTCCATTACACCATTATACATTGGTGCCATGTTAATCCCACTCTAACCTACACTCTACAACAATGATAACACTCCAAAGACAGTTCACTGGCAGCAGCTGTCCACTGGGCATGCAAAAATGACACTAGTTTTCCTTTCCCTCTTGTTATTTTTGAGAGTTAGAATACATCGCACAGATATTGTTAATATCCTGTTCCCAGGATTTGTTTTGTCCACTTGGTTCAAATGTGTGAGTTAAAGTGGCACTCTGTACCTGTTTCAACTCGAGTCAGTCTCAGACTGGGGTTGCTGGACTGAACCTCATAATACAACTCAAGCATTTAATTTGGCATGACAAACCAGAACTGCTCAGTTGGAAGCTTGACTTTCCACAGAGATTTCAACTGATCTGCCTGTTCAGGCAGGTGATAAAGATTTCCCTCGGCACAATCTAGAGAAGAACAGGGTGTTTCCTTGGCTAGCATACCTCTCACCCAAGCAAATATAAATTAGTTAATTAGTTTTGCATCTTAATCGTACTTGCAGTAAGTTGTGGTAAGCAGAATAACACGGAACAGCAAATGAGAGCAAGACTTCCATTTACACCCTGTTTCGAAACCTTGCGACATTCCAAACATTTATCCACTCGACAGCTGCCTCTCACACACAGCAGTCAGATCGTAACCAGGTCACCAGTTTGGAAAAAGACTCTGTTTGTCTCTCTCTGCAGATGCTGCCGAGTTTCTCCCTGTTTTCATGTCAGATTGCCAGCACCTGCAGTATTTTGCTTTCATTTCAGATCGTTGATGTCGGCCATGTTTCTCGAAGGGTGAATGTTGACCCGGACATGGATGGAGAATATCCCTGTTGGTCTTCAGGATGATATTCAGGTGAGAGTTCTGACGGTGCCTCGACTGAAAGTCTCGTGGTCCTAAAGACAGCACTTTTGAGAGTAGATGCAAGTTTTACACCAGACCAACCGTCCAGGCTTGTGCACACATCTCTAGGGGCTTAACCTCACAAACGTTCCACTGAAAAGAAGGAGCGTTGCTCAACTGAGGCAAAGATAACACTGCCCTCTAAATTGATGGATTATGAAGTTCTTTGATATGTTTAGGGGGGCTCAGTGTTTAGCACTGTTGCCTCACAGTGCCAGGGTCCCGGGTTCAGTTCCACCCTCAGGCGACTGTCTGTGCAGAGTTTGCGTGTTCTCCCCATGTCTGCGTGGGTTTCCTCTGGGTACTCCAGTTACCTCCCACAGCCCAAAGATGTACACATTAGGTGGACTGGCTATGCTAAATTGCCTGTAGGCTAGGTGGATTGGCCATGCTAAATTGCCCATAGTGCCCAAGGATGTGTAGGCTAGGCAGATTGGCCGTGCTAAATTGTCCATAGTGCCCAGGGATGTGCAGGTTAGGGTGGATTGGCCATGCTAAATTACCCCATAGTGCCCAGGAATGTGCAGGTTAGGGTGGATTGGCCATGCTAAATTACCCATAGTGCCCAGGAATGTGCAGGTTAGGGTGGATTGGCCATGCTAAATTGCCCATAGTGCCCAGGAATGTGCAGGTTAGGGTGGATTGGCCATGCTAAATTACCCATAGTGTCCAGGGATGTGCAGGTTAGGGTGGATTGGCCATGCTAAATTACCCCATAGTGTTCAGGGATGTGCAGCATAAAGTGCATTGGCTATGGGAAATGCAGTGTTACAGGGATAGAGTGGGATGTCGTTCAGGGGGGTTGGTGTGGACACAATGGGCCAAATGGCCTGTTTCCACACTGTAGGAATTCTATAGTTATTAGGCATTGTACTAAGACT
Source organism: Chiloscyllium punctatum (assembly GCF_047496795.1). Lineage (NCBI taxonomy): Eukaryota > Metazoa > Chordata > Chondrichthyes > Orectolobiformes > Hemiscylliidae > Chiloscyllium > Chiloscyllium punctatum. The sequence continues at coordinate 51,319,470 of NC_092784.1, forward strand.
AATTAAAGTTGTTCTATGACTTTTATCTTACAGCATGTGACATAAAGGCCCAAATGCCTTCAGAGATGGTTTATTATCACCCATTGATATCAAAGGCTGTCCAGCTTCCACCGGGAGATTGGATTTATGAATTACCCACTGGCTTCCGGTTTAGGGTCACCACTGCCTCAGTCACAGTGACTGCAGCAGCACTACAACAAAGGAGAGGCCATTCACCTCAATGAGTGTGCATCTAGCGCCAATTCCATCACGACCGGTTAGCTGATGGTACACCGGATGGAAATCCATCACTCTCAGTTTTTGACGTTTTGCGTTGGTGCCCCCTCCTGACTCAAAAGAGTTCAGATGAAGATTTCCATTAACACCAAACCAAAACCCTGGGATTCCCTGGCCCTATCATTACCCAGAGAGAGTACCCCAGTTGGTAGTTGACTCCAAGTCTTTGGTGCTCTCTGGTGGGGGGGGGGGGGGGGGGGGGTGGGGGGGGTGGGGGTAAGCCTTTTCACTGTAATTCCTGATTGGATTCATGAGTAGTTTATTTTCAACACTCGGCCTCCACTTCCAGTCTTCAGAATGACCTCACCTCAGTTGCCCGTATCAAACCCTTTCATTCTCGACCTTTATCTGTCAGCCCTTCCTGCTCCAGAGACTCAAGAGTCTATTGGATCCCAGGTCTCGAATCTCTGGTACAACAGGAGTAGACTTGCCATACGTGGCCTAGCTTAATGAGGTGGGGATTATAATCAGACCAGGGTTCCTCTCCCGATTGTAATTAGAAAGGTATGTCCTCAAAACCAATCTGAAAAAAAACATATGTATGAAGACTTTTGTATTAGATTACTTTACAGTGTGGAAACAGCCCCTTCGGCCCAACAAGTTCACAACGACCAACTGAAGCGTAACCCACCCATACCCCTACATTTACCCCTTACCTAACACTACGGGCAATTTAGCATGGCCAATTCACCTGACCTGTGGGAGGAAACCGGAGCACCCGAAACACGAGGAGAACGTGCAAACTCCACACAGTCAGTCGCCTGAGGCAGGAATTGAACCCGGGTCTCTGGCACTGATGAGGTAGCAGTGCTAACCACTGTGCCACCGTGCCGCCCACTTGAAGTGGACTCAGCCACAATGTGACATAGATACGTAGAAAATAGGAGGAAGAGTAGGCCATTTGAGCCTGCTCCACCATTCAATAAGATCATGGCTGATCATCCCAACCCTGTTCCCACATTCTCCCCCATACCCCTTGCTCCCTTCAGCCCTAAGAACTATAACCCCTTCTTGGAGACATTCAATGTTTTGACTTCAACAGGAAATCCCACTGGCTCCCCACTCTCTTGGTGAAGATGTTACTCCTCATCTCTATCCTAAATGATGTACCCCATATCCTCAGACTCTGATCATGTAGTGTAGCTATTCAGAACTACATATTCTGGACTTACAGGGAAGCTGTACAGAAACCTGGGGATGGATAAACAGGTGAAATAACTGCTGTCTGGTCAGTGCAACAGTTGGAGCTTCAAATGAACATTTTGCACTTGACAATGGATTAAATTCCTCCACCACCTTCACAGTTGCCACATTCGGTCTCTCAAGACCCACTGACATTATATTCGAAATAAACTGTTAATACGACTGCAAATGCACATGTTCTATTGGACTGTACTGGTATCAAAATACAGGCCTAACATGCAAAGTTAAAAGTTGCGGGCTATGGAGAAAGAGTGGGCTGATTGGAGTTCTCTTCCACAAGGGCCATTATGGCTTACTGAGGGGCTGAATGGCCTCACGGGCATGCTATCACAGTGGCACAGTGAGACAGTAGTTAGCACTGCTGCCCCACAGCGCCTCAAGTGACTATTTGTGCAGTGTTTGCACATTCTCTCAGTGTCTGCATGGATTTCCTCTGGGTGCTCTAGTTTCCTCCCACAATCCAAAGATGTACAGGTTAGGGTGTATTGGGCGTGCTAAATTGTCCATAGTGTCCAGGGATATGTAGGTTAGGGGCATTAGTCAGGGATACATTTAGAGTAATATGTTGGGGGAAATGGGTCTGGGTGGGTTACTCTTCGGAAGATAGGTGTGGCCTTTTGGGCCGAATGGCCCACACTATAGGAACTCTATGATCATTCTATGGTTTGCATTATTTGTTAGCTCGCTCACCAGGGAAGAGCCTTGTTCACTGTGGACTACTGTCGCTGAAGGGGATTCCTGGTGATGTGATTTTAGAGGAACACAGAATCACATTGCCAGGGATTACCAATTGGCGGCACGTATTACATCGGCAATCTGAAACCTGCTCCTGGATGAAGACTTATTTCTCTGCAATAAGAGGACAATGAAGAAGATGAATTTAATTTGAGGAATGATTTCCAGGCCAGCAACGTTACCACAAAGTCACCGTCTTCCACCTGTTTCCTGACCTTATTGGACAGTGACTGACCAGACGTTAATCGTTCAGTCCCTATTCCAGGCATGAGCTCTCAACCTCAGTTGAGGCCAGCAGTCCATATAAGGAGGGTCGTTTAAAGGTCACAGTAATGGAAGCCATCCTTTTGTATTCCACTTTGATTTGGTCTTGGCAAGAAGGGAAGATGGGAAGAGATTGGGATAGAGAGTCACACAACTGAACAGGAAGAGTCCCATCAAGTGGGGTGGTTGAGAAATAAATTCTTGAGTGAAAATTTATGATTCCTTCAGGATGGAATCCTTACCGGATAGAGAAGATATTGCCTCTCTCCGAGGCAACGCCCTGAGGTACAGGGCTTAGCTAATTTGTGAACAGAGTTGTAACTGCATTCTTGTTCACAGTGGCTAAGTTCCGCACCTCTCGGGCCTAACTCAACGAGAAGACACCTTGGTTCCCCTGCTGCTGAATCCGTTGGCGGACATTACGAGATTTAGCAGCTTCTAATTGTGTGGTGAAGGTCACCGCTTCTAGTCATTGACCCTGTTTGGTCGCTGGGAACTGTGAGGGAGGTGTGTCATCGCCCCGGGACGAAGCTGGTCAAATGTGGACACATCACTTGGCAAAGAGCTGTCACTGCCAATGAGCCAGCACAGACCGGAAGGCACTGGAGTGGAAGCAGACCATTCAGCCCATCGAATCTAATGCACCATCCAATAAAATCCAAATCATCTTGAACTCCGCTTCCCCCCCCCCCCCACCCACCCACCCGCCCAATCCTTGATTTCCTCACCAGTTCAGGATTTTTCTTTCTCATCCTTAAATGTCCTTAAGGGCTCAACCTCCATAGCCCCTCACTGGTAAAGAATTCCACAGATTCATCACCGCCTCGCCCCACCACCGGGAGAACAATTTCCTCCTCAGCTCTATCCTAACTGTGTGAGCCCCTTACTCCGAGATTATTCCCTCTGGTCCTAAACTCTCCCAACAAGGAGAAGCAATCATTCCAAGTCCACCCCTGTCAAGTGTCCTAAGATTTCCAGCTTATTCCATCAATCAGTTTGTTTGGGAATTCCTGACTGATCAATGTTCCTATAAATGTGATGATGAAACCATTTCCGTGAGGAATAAATGTTGACCTTGAATTAATGCTGTGCGACCTTTAGCGTTGCCTTTAGAGGGCAGGCACGTTAAATCAATTGGAATTTTTATGTCCCTCAACATCTAGCCTATCAGCTTCAGGCATCTCAGCTAAACCTCTGTTCCCTAAAAAACGTGAACCAGATTGGCTTCCACCCACCAATTAATTCATTGTCATCATCTGTTCTTAATCCCAGATCTTTTATTTAACTGAATTCAACTTCTACCACGCAAGGATTTGAACCTGGGACCCCCGAACATCGATTGGGTCTCTGGAATAAAATAGGGTGAAAGTAAGATCTACGGATGCTGGAGATCAGAGTCGAGAGTGTGATGCTGGAAAAGCACAGCAGGTCAGGCAGCAGTTGAGGAGCAGGAGGAGGGGTTTGCTAGAGGGGCCGAATGGCCTGCTTATGCCACGACTCCAACCCCGGCCGACTAATCAGCTCTCCCTTCTCACACAGTATTCAGCATTGATTTCCTTTTACGTTGGCATTCTTGAAAATGGTCCTGATGAAAATCTTTGACAAAATGTGTCGTCTTACAGAGCTTATACCCAAGCCCTCTCCTGCCAAATGATTACTTCAAATGTACAGGATGATAGATGTTACTTATACAGTTGTGAAGCATCCTTGTGCTGGGAAGATATAATTTACAACCAAAAGATAATTGTTTCATTCTATTCTTCCCTCAGATGGAGATTCACCACCTCTCATATCTTCACACTAAACATAAAGTGTCACAAAGCAACGCAACTTTGTGGTCTCAGTCTCTACCAAGTTCAGGGCAGCACGGTGGCTCAGCGGTTAGCACTGCTGCCTCACATCGCCTGGGACCCGGGTTCGATTCCAACCTCGGGCAACTGTCTGTGTGGAGTTTGCACATTCTCCCCGTGTCTGTGTGGGTTTGCTCCCACAATCCAAAGATGTGCAGGTCAGGGTGAATTGGCCATGCTAAATTGCCCACAGTGTTTGGGGACATGTAGGTTTGGTGTGCATTAGTCAGGGGTAAATATAGGGTAGGGGAATGGACCTGGGTGGGTTACTCTTCGGAGGGTCGGTGTGGACTGGTTGGGCCAAAGGCCTGTTTCCACACAGTAGGGAATCTATGGCTGGTCTTAGCCAGCGCATAGAGGAGAGGTGCTGGGGCGTCCATTTCAATTTTTACACTCAAACACTGGGGACTTGGAACTTTGAGACTCGGAGGTCAAAATACTATCAACTGAGCCACTGTAGACTTCCAAATGAAGCATCAGGAAGCCTGGTTCTTGCTTAATAGAGACAAGTGTTCCATGCTGTACTCATCAGGACAAATGCAAGAATGCCAAATTTCCACTGATCGCATTGGTTTATACTGCAGGAGAAAAGGGTGCCGATTGGTTGGTACGTTGATTGGGCAAATCATTCCCACCAAGAAGACAATCAGGAATCATAGACTTCCGATGCTCCTGGGTAATTAAGAAAAAAGTGCAAAATTTAAACATATTTCTCTCATTTGAAGAAAATAGACCTTTCTTTATTCATTCATGTGATGAGGGCATCCCTGACAAGTCCAGCATTTACTACCCATCCCTAATTTCCCAGAGGACAGTTAAGAGTCAACCCCATTGCTGTGGGTCTGGAGTCATGTGTAGGCCAGACTAGGGAAGGTTTCCTTCCCTAAAGCGTGTCAGTGAACCAGATGGGTATTTCCGACAGTGGATCATTCTTAACTCCAGAGTTTTCTTTTTAAATTGAATTCAAATCCCACTATCTGCCATGGTGAGATTCGAATCCAGGTCCCCAGAACACCACCTCAGTTTGTGGATTAACAGTCCAGTGAGAATACCACTAGGCCATCACTGCTGCATGCAAATGCTTAGATATTTCACTTAGACATCAATGAACCACATGAGGAGCGCAATTGATTATCCTTGTTGGTGTGGCTATTAGGACACTGTTCAACTCACCCTGCCCTAAGACAGAATCCCATTGACCAGTAAGCCCTTTGTTTTGCGTTTTGCAAGCACAGGTTGGTCGAACATAGTCTGCGCTCTGGAACAGCCGAAGGACGTTTTGTGGAGGGAAGGACGGAATCTGGGAAAGGATGGTCATCAAAGGTGAGGCAAGGAGAGAAGGGACGGACACAATTCGGAAAGGGGGAGATAAAGCAGGGAGTGTGATTGAATGATTTCAGTAGAAGACTCTTCCCCTCACTTCAAGGGACTTCTATGCAATGAAAAATTCCAACTGCGACTCCAAAGCCCAGTACTCACAAGGCAAATTGGACTCTACCTCCCGTGCCTACTGAGCTGATAATCAGTTGATAATTAGAGACACTGGCTCAGTTCAGCAGGAACAGGAGTTGAGTACCATTTTCACCCATCGAATGAAAAACGACACATGATGTTGGAATTATGGTCACTGAGGCCTAGCAGGACCTGTCAATTCTGGCATTTGTTCTAAGTTACCAAGGCTTGGGAAACTGGGCTTATGCTCATGGAGATGGTTAAGGGTAGTCTGGTCAACTGCTTTGTTACACATTTGGTGGGTGCTGAACCCAGGCCTTCTGGTTCAGAAAGAAGGACAGTACCTATGAAACGTGCTCAAAGTAGTGGGAGTTTTCAATAAAGTCAATAAGGAGAGGCTCCCATTGATAGAAGGGTGGATGACCATAGTGACAGAGATTTTAGACCATCAGAAAGGAAAGCAGAGGACTTGAAAATATATTTCACACGCCAAGTAGTTACACTCTAGAATGCGTTAGCTGATGGCACAGTGGAAGCAGATTCATTAGTCAATTTCAAAAGGAAATTAAATACTGTGGCGAATTACCAGTAATACTGCCGATGTTATAGGGACCGTGATGTAGTGCTCACGACTCTGAAAACTCCCTCCTGAATCTGCTCAGCCTGAAACTTTCAATTTTTCCACCATACCATCAGTGATGACAACTCAGTACCATAAAATGCTAGGACGATAATGTTTCTCCTTTATTTGAAACAGAAAGGTTTGGAGAACTTGTCAGGTCATATTCCCCCTGAATGAACAACAGCACAACAACAACATGGTCTAGCCACAGAGCGCCTTTAACAATTTTATTTATTCATTCACAGTACGTGTGTGCCACTGGCTAATGTCAGTATTGAACCGCAGCTGTGTGTCTGGAGTCACATGTAGGCCAGACCGGGTAAGGACGGCAGATTCCCTTCCTTAAAGGAGATTAATGAACCAGATGGGTCTTTCCCTGACAATTGGCAACAGTTTGGTGACCACCATTAGACCCTCAATTCTAGATTTGTATTGAATTCAAATTCTAACTCATGGCCTCTGGCTTAATAATCCAGCGATCACGGCAGATGGTGGGATTTGAATTCAGTAAAGCTCTAGAATTAAGACTAACGTTATCAATTGTCAAAAAAGCCCATTTGGTTCACTGATGCCCTTGAGGGAAAGAAACTGCCATCCTTACCTGGTCTGGCCTACATGTGACTCCAGACCCACAGCAACCCAGTCAACTGTTAATCACACTCTGGGCAATTAGGGGCGGACAATAAACGCTGGGCCTGGTCAGAGACACTCTCATCCTGTGAAAGATTGAAAAAATAACTGTTGGCGATCTGAAGCAAACACGGAGAAACTCAGGAAGGGTCTGGCAGCATCTATGGAGATAACATTTTGATTCATGCGTGATTCTTCTTCGGAGTTTCCAACAGAGAGTAACAGGATAATGTGGGAAAAAGGCATCGATCAACCAGGATCTAGAATGGAGGAGCAGGCTCAATGGGCTGAGTGGCCTTCTCTTACTTTTGTTTCTGGTTAAGCAAGCCATAGTGACACCTTACGAAGCTCCAAGTGTCCAAACTATTGAGAGTGGGGTTTCTACTTTACCTGCCCCCTACTGGATGGTTTTGGTGAGACACTGCCAGAGTCACTTGTGTTGTTTCGCTTGTACCACAGTGACCGTGGTGTTTTTCCACAGATGTTTCCCCGCACATTGTGGGCCAATATAGTTCAGTGATGGACTAGACCGCTACCCCTCGCACTGCAGATTGTGGAGGTGGGACTAAAGTCTCTCACCCCACAATCATGGACCATCCACTGCTTTAACATCATCCATTTTCGCTTGAGACTGCACAATAAATCATCGAGAGCAAGAGTTGATGGGATGAGGTCTGGTTGCAACCCATCATCTCACAATGGGTTTCATAGTTAAAATCACACGCCAGGGTTATAGTCCAATAGCCTTATTTGGGAGAATGAGCTTTCAGAGCACTGCTCCTTCACCAGCATTCCGAAAGCTAGTGCTTCCAAATAAACCTATTGGACTATAACCTGGTATCGTGTGATTTTTAACTTGATCCAACCGAGTCCAACACCAGCACCACCTCATCATGGGTTTCATGTTCAGCAAATTAGGTGAATTGGCCATGCTAAATTACCCATAGTGCTCAGGGATGTGTAGGTTAGGGTGAATTGGCCATGCTAAATTACCCATAGTGTTCAGGGATGTGCAGGTTAGGGTGGATTGGCCATGCTAAATTACCCATAGTGTTCAGGGATGTGCAGGTTAGGGTGGATTGGCCATGCTAAATTACCCATAGTGTTCAGGGATGTGCAGGTTAGGGTGGATTGGCCATGCTAAATTACCCATAGTGTTCAGGGATGTGTAGGTTAGGGTGGATTGGCCATGCTAAATTACCCATAGTGCTCAGGGATGTGCAGGTTAGGGTGGATTGGCCAGGCTAAATTACCCATAGTGCTCAGGGATGTGTAGGTTAAGGTGGATTGGCCAGGCTAAATTACCCATAGTGCTCAGGGATGTGTAGGTTAGGGTGGATTGGCCATGCTAAATTACCCATAGTGCTCAGGGATGTGTAGGTTAGGGTGGATTGGCCATGCTAAATTACCCATAGTGCTCAGGGATGTGTAGGTTAGGGTGGATTGGCCAGGCTAAATTACCCATAGTGCTCAGGGATGTGTAGGTTAGGGTGGATTGGCCAGGCTAAATTACCCATAGTGCTCAGGGATGTGTAGGTTAGGGTGGATTGGCCAGGCTAAATTACCCATAGTGCTCAGGGATGTGTAGGTTAGGGTGGATTGGCCAGGCTAAATTACCCATAGTGCTCAGGGATGTGCAGGTTAGGGTGGATTGGCCAGGCTAAATTACCCATAGTGCCCAGGGATGTGCAGGTTAGGGTGAATTGGCCAGGCTAAATTACCCATAGTGCCCAGGGATGTGCAGGTTAGGGTGAATTGGCCATGCTAAATTACCCATATTGCTCAGGGATGTGTAGGTTGGGGTGTATTGGCCATGCTAAATTACCCATAGTGCTCAGGGATGTGTAGGTTAGGGTGGATTGGCCAGGCTAAATTACCCATAGTGCTCAGGGATGTGTAGGTTAGGGTGAATTGGCCATGCTAAATTACCCATAGTGTTCAGGGATGTGCAGGTTAGGGTGGATTGGCCAGGCTAAATTACCCATAGTGTTCAGGGATGTGCAGGTTAGGGTGGATTGGCCAGGCTAAATTGCCCCATAGTGTTCAGGGATGTGTAGGTTAGGGTGGATAGACCAGGCTAAATTGCCCCATAGTGTTCAGGGACGTGTGGATTAGGATGAATTAGCCATGCTAAATTACCCATAGTGCCCAGGGATGTGTAGGTTAGGGTGAATTGGCCATGCTAAATTACCCATAGTGTTCAGGGATGTGTAGGTTGGGGTGTATTGGCCATGCTAAATTACCCATAGTGCCCAGGGATGTGTAGGTTAGGGTGAATTGGCCATGCTAAATTACCCATAGTGTTCAGGGATGTGTAGGTTGGGGTGTATTGGCCATGCTAAATTACCCATAGTGCCCAGGGATGTGTAGGTTAGGGTGAATTGGCCATGCTAAATTACCCATAGTGTTCAGGGATGTGTAGGTTGGGGTGTATTGGCCATGCTAAATTACCCATAGTGCTCAGGGATGTGTAGGTTAGGGTGGATTGGCCATGCTAAATTACCCATAGTGTTCAGGGATGTGTACGTTGGGGTGTATTGGCCATGCTAAATTACCCATATTGCTCAGGGATGTGTAGGTTGGGGTGTATTGGCCATGCTAAATTACCCATAGTGCTCAGGGATGTGTAGGTTAGGGTGGATTGGCCATGCTAAATTACCCATAGTGTTCAGGGATGTGAACGTTGGGGTGTATTGGCCATGCTAAATTACCCATAGTGCTCAGGGATGTGTAGGTTGGGGTGTATTGGCCATGCTAAAGTACCCATAGTGTTCAGGGATGTGAAGGTTAGGGTTCATTAGTCAGGGGAATTGGTCTGAGTGGGCTACTCTTCAGAGAGTCAGTGTGGATTGTTGGACTAAAGGGCCTGTTTCCACACTGTAGGGATTCTATTCTATTCGACCTCCTTTTGGATTTCAGCTCCACCTCAGCATTCTAGTCTTAGCATCACAAAAAGAGATTGAGGTGCTGACGAAGGCAAAAACAGATTTATAAAGATGATGCGTACAATTTATCTGGAAAAGGTTTTACACGAAAAGATTCGCAGACTGGAACACCAGTCGATGCTGAGAATCTAGGACCAGAGGTTATGGTTTCAGAGGGAACTAGCCATTCTGGACTGAATTGGGGAAGTTTTCTTTCATGGAAAAAGGAAGACTTAAAAGGATACAAGGGGCAACTTTTTTTTAACAGAGAGTTCTTCATGTGTGGAATGGGCTGCCAGACGGATGGTGGATGTGGGGACAGTTACAACTTTTACTAGACATTTGGATAAGTCCATGAATAGGTTTGGAGGGATATGGGCCAGGACCAGCAGGTGGGACTAGGTTACAGTAGTCCTGGACATAGCATGGACTGGATGGACCAAAGGGTCTGTTTCCATGCTGTATGACTCTAAGTGCAGAAAATCAGATCGCTTTATCAACTCTTACCCTGGCACTCACATAAGGTGGGCACAATCTGGTCACGTGAAGCCCCCCCCATGGTTGTATTTCTTTTCCTTCACATAATGCGGGTGTCATTAGCTGGGCCAACATTTGCTGCCCCTCCCTAATTACCCAGCGGGCAGCGAAGAGTCAATCATCGCTGTGGGTCTGGAGCCACATGTAGTCCAGGCCGGGTGACTAAGGCAGTTTCCTTCCCGAAAGGACGTTAGTGAACGGGGTGGGTTTTTCCCAACGACGCAGCTCTGAATTATAGGTTTTTTAAAATTCCAGGAGAAGGTGAGGACTGCAGATGCTGGAGATCAGAGCTGAAAAATGTGTTGCTGGAAAAGCGCAGCAGGTCAGGCAGCATCCAAGAAGCAGGAGAAGGGCTTATGCCCGAAACGTCGATTCTCCTACACTTGGATGCTGCCTGACCTGCTGCGCTTTTCCAGCAACATATTTTTCAGTTTTAAAAGTTCCACTCAAACTTCACCACCTGTCATTGTGGGATTTGAACCTGGGCCCGCAGAAGCTCATGATTAACAGTCCAGTGATAATACCACTGGGGTGAGGGCACTGCTCTGTCCTATTGTATGGTCACAGGACCATGAATTGGCGATGCAGCAGTCCAGGGACAAACTGGATGATGGTCTTCAGACCATACTTTGAGAGCCACTGGATTCAAAAGTCCACACAGTAGCTAGGAGGATGAGGCCGCATTGGCTCCGCCATTGATCAGTCTCTTCATCAAGGCAGCCAATGGTTGGGCCCTGACCTGTGTGAGCTGTCCAATGGGACATTAGATTCCTTACCAGGTGTCTCTCCCCAGTTTGACTTGTCCAATGAAGGGGTGACACTGTTTCCTTTCTTTAAAAAAAATAGTTTGAGTTATTTCCACAAACATCTGACTGAAGATTGCAATAAAACGTTTCACAATAATTTTGCTTCTGTTTTCTGATCAGTTCAATTTGCATCCAATCAGATCTCGTTAAAACTGGGGTTGACCAGGAGTGCAAATTTCCAAGCACCTTTCTCTCTCTTTAATTCCTGATTTGCCTGCTCCTATGCGACCCTCAGGTGACTTCACCTGGTAGACATGACGCCAGTGGTGTCTTGTGGCTCTCCAAGCTGCACAACAGTATTGTTGAAGAGAAATCACGAATCTTTGGAACTTCTTGCCACAGAGATCTGTGGGGGCAGAGTCCCTTTAAGGTTGGGATAGATTCTTGATCAGTCGGGGAATCGAGGGCTACAGGGAAAGGGCAGGGAAGTGGACGTGAGGAATGTCAGATCAGCCATGATCCTATTGAATGGTGGAGCAGACCGGAAGGGCCGAATGGCCTACTCCTGTTTTGTATGGCCTTGAAAGTGCTACAATTGCCAAAGTCCTGGAACACTCTTCCTAACAATACTGCCGGTTACTGCATGAAACAGTGAGTCAGCAAGGTGTCTCACCTGCCCAAGGGCAACTAGAGATGGGCAATAAATGCTGGCCCAACCAGCAATAGTCACATCTATCCCCCTGGAAGAATTTTTACAAATCAATCACAAGAAATGAACGGAAAAAGGCGCTGATGTTTTACCCTTCATGGAATCATAGAGTCATATGATAAGGAAACAGTCCCTTTGGTCCAATCAGTCCATGCCGACCATAATGCCAAACTGAACCAGTCCCACCTTCCTGCATTTAGTCCACATCCCCCTCCAAACCTTTCCTATTCATGTACTTGTCCATATGTCCTTTAAATATTGTAACTGCACCCTCATCCACCACTTCCGCTGGCAGTTTATTCTACACACGAACCACTCTCTGTGTAAAAATGTTGCTCCTCATATCCTTCTTAGAAATATGCCCTTAGTTTTGAACTCGCTTTTGTTTTTGTGTGACACCTGAAGTGACAAGTTATCATAGAGTCATAGAGATGTACAGCACGGAAACAGACCCTTCGGTCCGACTCGTCCATGCCGACCAGATATCCTAAATTAACCTGGTGCCATTTGCCAGCATTTGGCCTGTATCCCTCTAAACCCTAGCTGGTACAGGGGAGAAGGGTTCACATTTTTGGATCATTGGAATCTTTTCTGGGGTAAAAGTGACTTGTATAACAAGGTTGGATTGCACCTGAATTGGAAGGGGACTAATATACTGGCAGGGAGATTGGCTAGAGCTGCCCAGAAGGATTTGAACTAGTAAAGTGGGGAGAGGGGGGAAACCCAGGGACATAATGAGGAAAGAGATCAGTCTGAGACTGGTTCAGTTGGGAAAAGGAGTGAATCAAACAGTCAGGGCTGGCAGGAACAAAGCAGAGAATGAGGTTGGACTGATAAATTGAACAGCATTTATTATTTCAAGTTATCATCAATGAATGGAATCTTCTGACGGTGTTAGTCTTTGGGGATGGATGTTAATGCACGTTAAGCGGAAGATTGATTGGGATGAGGCTAATTGTAAATTATCTGTTTCCAAAACAGAAATTACTTTCGAAACTCAACAGCTATGGAGAGAAAATTCCAGATAACAGATTCAAGTCCAATGACCCTGCTTCAGAACACATTTTTGTTTTACAATTACCGGTTTTAATGCTCAAGCCTTTCATTGAGGGCTGATCTATTGTTGTAAAGCCAAGGTAACAAATAGCCATGAAGTTAAAAATCACACAGCACCAGATTATAATTCAACAGGTTTAATTGGAAGCACACTAGCTCTCGGAGCGCTGCTCCTTTATCAGGTTGGTTGAAGGAACAACGCTCCGAAAGCTAGCGTGCTTCCAATTAAACCTGTTGGACTATAACCTGATGCTGTGTGATTTTTAACTTTGTACACCCCAGTCCAACACTGGCATCTCCAAATAATAGCCATGAAGTTATTTCTAACTGAGGAATCACACAGTCTGACCCAAAGGTTCCAGAGGGCAGGGAACTTGAGGATTGTGTAAAGGTAGCACTGTTCGTTCAAACCAATTTCAGGGACATATACTTTTCCCAACCCATTTCTCTTTTATGTTCATTTTTTTGCAGCGTTGCTAGGTTGTGGGTCTAAAAGTGGTGCAAATTGAATGTCTTCCCCCATCATTGTGTGGTTCAACTAAGGGTCCGCATTTTGGTGTCAATGAAGAGGATATTTGAATCACAAGCAACTTCCAAAACATTGCCTTAGAGTTGATGTGGCAATGCTGAAGTCCTGTCCCTCTTGGAGGTTCAGGACTATGTGCTGACAGACGCACTATAGCCTGGGGCAGGCGCAGTGGGGTCAGACCACTGTCTGAGGTCTTCCTAATGAAGTTAAATGCGCGTCCATTCAGTTGTTGGGCCCTCCCAGTGCCTCAAATGCAGGTAAATGTAATCTGGTGAAAGTGAGGGATGCTTTTTGGTTTGTTTGTTGGATAGAGTCAAACTCCAATGTTTGTTCCTTCATATGCGACTGTACAGAACCTGAGCAGCTCCAGCGACTATGTATATAAAAATATTTTTATGAACAAAGTATATTTTTGAAATAAAAAGGAAGGTAAAGTCCCTCTCAGAATGCAGTGGCCAATTTGGACATAGCACAGTATAAAACCAATTGACACCCGGTGTGGAGCTGGGAGGGTAGGTGAGAGGGGTTCCTCATGAGTCTGCTCCCGGGCCTGGCCAAACTAGCCATAACAGATCCAGGCAGTGGGCCGTGGAGGGGGTAGTTAGGGCTGACTGCCTGCCCCTCTTCCACGGTTACGTCAGAGCCCGGGTGTCCCTGGAGAAGGAACACTTGGTGTCCACCAACACACCTGGAGGTTTTCAGGGAGTGGAATGTTTTATTTCTTCCTCCGACTCTATTTTGATTTAATCCCTGCCCCTTCCCTTTCACTTTTTGATCAGGCAGCATTGCCCTTTGTTGAGAAGGGCACTGCTTGTCATTCGGATGTTTCCTGGCGGTGGAAAATGAATAAAGTTTTGTGCACTCGTTGTTCATTCACTGTGTCTTACATCTGCACACACAAGAAAAAAAATAAAACAAATCAGCAATAACATTAGCAAATTTGCTGATGACACAAAGCTAGGTGGTAGGGTGAAATGTGATGAGGATGTTAGGGGATTACAGGGTGACCTGGACAAGTTAGGTGAGTGGGCAGATGCATGGCAGATGCAGTTTAATGTGGATAAATGTCTGGTTATCCACTTTGGTGGCAAGAACAGGAAGGCAGATTACTACCTCAATGGTATCAAATTAGGTAAAGGGGCTGTTCAGAGAGATCTGGGTGTTCTTGTACACCAGTCAATGAAGGCAAGCATGCAGGTACAGCAGGTCGTGAAGAAGGCTAATAGCATGCTGGCCTTCGTAACAAGAGGGATTGAGTATAGAAGCAAAGAGGTGCTTCTGCAGCTGTACAGGGCCCTGGTGAGACCACACCTGGAGTACTGTGTACAGTTCTGGTCTCCAAATTTGAGGAAAGACATTCTGGCTATTGAGGGAGTGCAGCGTAGGTTCACGAGGTCAATTCCTGGAATGGCAGGATTGCCTTACACGGAAAGACTGAAGCGACTGGGCTTGTATACCCTTGAGTTTAGAAGACTGAGAGGGGATCTGATTGAAACGTATAGGCTTATGAAAGGATTGGACACTCTGGCAGGAGGGAACATATTTCCGTTGATGGGGGAGTGCCGAACCAGAGGACACAACTTAAAAATACGGGGTAGACCATTTAGGACAGAGATGAGGAGAAACTACTTCACACAGAGAGTGGTGGCTGTGTGGAATGCTCTGCCCCAGAGGGCAGTGGAGGCCCAGTCTCTGGATTCTTTTAAGAAAGAATTGGATAGAGCTCTTAAAGATAGTGGAGTCAAGGGGTATGGAGATAAGGCTGGAACAGGATACTAATTAGGAATGATCAGCCATGATCATATTGAATGGCGGTGCAGGCTCGAAGGGCAGAATGGCCTACTCCTGCATCTATTGTCTATTGTCTATTGTCTATTGTCTATTGATGCTGCAGATCTGATACAACCAAAAACAGAAACTTCTGGAGAAACTCAGCGTGACTGGGTTGGCATCTGTAAAGAGAGAAACAGAGTTAATGTTATGAGTCCATGATCAAGATGTTGTGGTATAGATTGAGGAGTAACATTAATTGGGCAGAGCTCCTCAGGCACTCTTTAGCTAACTCCCTGGGTCCTCTAGTGGTACCGTAGATGCTGGAGATTAGAGTCAAGATGAGAGTGGTGCTGGAAAAGCACAGCAAGTCAGCATCCGAGGAGCAGAAAGATCGACCAATGCCCTTCATCAGGAGTGAGGCTGGGAGCCTCGGGGTTGGAAGAAAGCAGACAAGATCCTGGGGTTTAATGTCTCTTTGGAAAGATGGTGCCTTAAACTACATTGCAGTCCCGCAGTATTGCACCAGGAGTGGTTGCCTTCACTTTCTGTCTGAGACTCTTGAGACCACCTTGAATCCGTGACCTCCTGACCTTAAGGTTAGATGAGGTAGGGTTCAAAATGGCGAGCTATGGCAGCTGAAATTTAGCCCGACCAACTCAAAAGACTAAGTGTTATTGCTTTAAGAGTTGTGTTGCTTTAAGATCTAGATACATTGATGGGCCAAGGAGAAGGATAAACTACATGACCAACTACCATGTACAGTCTAGCATGTTGGAATCTACTTGTGTTGTGTGGTTATCTCTAACTGCATGTTGTCATCTGTGCTGTGAGTTACGTCTGTATGAGATTTTCAAAGTCGCGTGGGTTTATAGTCCAATGGATTTATTTGAAATCACAAGCTTTCGGACCATTGTCCACCCCAGTCCAACACTGGCACCTCCCCACCCCCCACACCCTGAGAGTTTCAAGTAAACTGAATCCAAGCCAATGTTTCGGGCAAAAGCCCTTCATCAGGAATTAGGCCAAGTATCTAACTCAGTCTTGAATATATTTAGCGAACCAACCTCCACTGTTCCAATTGCACTGAGCAATCACCCTCTGAGAGAAAGAATTGTTCCTCATGTCTCCCTTTTAAAAGGGAGATGGCTAACCTAGTCCCTTTTTCCTGGTCTCCCTCACAACAGGAACCACCATCCGGGTGGCACAGTGGCTCAGTAGTTAGCACCAGGAGCACCCAAAGATCTGAGAGATGAAGACAAACATATTGGAGTCCATTGGTGCTTAGAAGGATGGATGGTAATCTTATTGAAAATATACCAAGTCCTGAGGGAACTTGGTAGGAAGGATACCAAGATTAGATCCCCTACAGTATGAAAACAGGCCCTTCGGCCCAACAGTCCACACTGTCCCTCTGAAGAGTAACCAACACAGACCCATTCCCCACCTTTACCCATAACTAATGCACCTAACACGATGGGCAATTTAGCATGGCCAACTCACCTTTGGATTGTGGGAGGAAACCAGAGCGCCCGGAGGAAACCCACACAGACACGGGGAGAATGTGCAAACTCCACACAGACAGTCACCCGAGGCTGGAATCAAACCTGGGCTCCTGGTGCTAACTACTGAGCCACTGTGCCACCCGGATGGTGGTTCCTGTTGTGAGGGAGACCAGGAAAAAGGGACTAGGTTAGCCATCTCCCTTTTAAAAGGGAGACATGAGGAACAATTCTTTCTCTCAGAGGGCGATTGCTCAGTGCAATTGGAACAGTGAAGGTTGGTTCGCTAAATATATTCAAGACTGAGTTAGATTCTTGGCCTAATTCCTGATGAAGGGCTTTTGCCCGAAACATCGATTTTCCTGCTCCTCGTATGCTGCCTGACCTGCTGTGCTTTTCCAGCATCACTCTAATCTTGACTCTAATCTCCAGCATCTGCAGTACCCACTTCTGCCTTAGATATTTGATAGTCAAAGGAGCTGAGGGTTGTGGGAGCTGACAGGAAGAGTGGTAGTTAGATCACAAGAGATCAGTCATAATCCCTGATAGAAGTTTATACGATTGTGAACGGCATGTGGAGTGGAAAGCATGGGGCTTTTTCCCAGGGTGGAGGGGTCAGTTATGAGGGGACACAGGTTCGGGGTGTTGGGGGAGGGGTGGGGAGATGGTGTGGGGACATTTAAAAAGCGACGTGCGAGGCAAGATTTTCACACAAAACGTGGCGAGTGCCTGGATCATGCTGTCATTGGAGGTGGTTCAAGAAACACCTGGACGGACACATGAATAAAAAGGGAATAGAGAGATACGGATCCTGTAAGGGAAGACAGTTTTAGCATGGAAAGGCAAAATGTGCTGGCACAGGCTTGGAGGGCCGAAGAGCCTGTTCCTGTGATGTATTGTTCTCTGTTTTGTGTTATTCCATTGAATGGTGGAGTTGAAGCAAAGGCGATGAATGGTTTCCCTGTGATTATGTTCACATGATGGAGATGGGTTGGTGATATCAATGCAATCAGCTTCGAGTACTTGCAGTGGCGTGATGAGCTGTAATGTGGTGTTCCCAGGGTTAAATTGTGACTGTTGTAAAGTTAATGGAGAGTGTAATTCTCTGCGATTTGTAATAAGAGCCATTTGAAATTTGGCAGCTAAAATCTTGCGTGACAAATCGAGCAGCCATCTCAAATAGATCGGTATATTTCATGCTGTGTTCATTCCAAGCTGTGAAGAGGTGGGCCCCACCTATGCCTTAGGCTTCTCTTTGCCTTTGACTTGTCTTCAGAAAGTACTTGGAAAAAGTGCAGTAACCTTCCCTTCCTAACCGCCAGTCACAATGACACACCAAAAACCAACTCTGTCACTGGTGCGAGAAGTTATCCTCTCCCTCCCTTTCTCTGATGGTCTGTTTGTCTCTGTCTCTCTCTCTCCCTCTCTCCCTCCCCCCCCCCCCCCCCCCCCCCCCGTCTGTTTGTCTCACTCTCTTTTTGTGTATGTCTCCCTATCTCTGTCTGACTCTCTGTCTCTTTCTCTGTTTATCTGTGCCTGTCTCTGTCTGTCTGTCTCTCTGTCTTTGATTCTCTGTAGCTCTGTCTGTCTGTCTCTGCCTGACTCTCTATGTCTGTCTCTGTCTGACTCTCTGTCTCTCTGTCCACCTTTTTCTCTGCCTGTCTCTCCATCTACATCTGACTGTCTGTGTGTCTGTTTGCCTCTCTCTATCATTCTCTGTTTCTCTGTCCATCTCTCTCTCTCTCTCTTTCTGTCTGTCTGCCTCTCTCTGCCCATCTACGTGTCTTTCTCTCTGTCATGCTGTCTGTATCTGTCTCTCCCTCTCTCTCTGTCTCGGTCTATCTCTACCCTCTCTCTCTATTTCTCTCTGTCTCTCCCCACCCCTTCTGTCTCTCTCTTCCTTTCTCTCTCTCTCTCCCTTTCTCTCTCTGCCTTGCTCTTCCTGTCTGCCTGTCTTTCCCTTTTCTAGCTCTCTCTGTCTCCAGAAAGGATGGCACTGCCTCTTTTCACTGCGGTAAAAATTACCTTCAGCCTGAAGGAAGCCATTTTCTATTTCCCACAGCAGCTGAGATTATTAACCAGTAACTATGTGAACGCGAACTAGCCACCATGTACCTTCTACAAGCAAGTGAAAGCATTTGGAGAAAGAGAGTCAATTAGCAGTGCACCCCAGCAAGACAAACATCTCAGTGAACCCTGTGGGCAGGGACTATTAAACTGCCTTACCAGTCTTTCCCTCCATCCACGGCACCCGTGCTTTTCATTCGGTGGAGAGTTTATAAACAGGTTAGAGTTTTAATCATAGAATCCTAAGGACAATGGGCCATTCAGCCCATCTACCAACAAACAGTCACACTCTCAAACTGGTCAGTCAGCTGGGAGCCAGTCATATTGTTGTTAGTAGGGCAGATAGGACACCTTTGTCAATGATAATGGGTCACTCACGTACATACCATTCAGCTACTTGTCCCCAACCAAAGCTCCAAATGTTCACAGATCCCTCCAGCACATCTCTAACTGGACTCTCCAGTCGATCACTTCCCCAGACTGCTTGATAAAGCAGCTGTGTAAACAATGCTAACAATAAGTGTCAGCGTTCAAAAGGGTCCAGTAATCTTTAGTTTTTTACCTGGGCTTGGAACCATAGCAGTTGTATGATAATCCAGTTCAGTTTCAACCTCATAGTTGGACCAGTCAAAGGTGTTAGGAATCACGCTGCTACTGGAGGCATATGGAATGCACAAATGTGGATGTTTATCCAATATGTGTAAAAATATATTTAACAATACATTGGTTGACCAGAAACCCAAGGGTGCCAACCCTGTAACCAGCATTCCCTACCCCCTCCACCCCCACAGTCACAAAGAGTCATAGAGATGTACAGCACGGAAACAGACCCTTCGGTCCAACTCGTCCATGCCGACCAGATATCCCAACCTAATCTAGTCCCAGTAGCCAGCATTTGGCCCATATCCCTCTAAACCCTTCCTGGTCACATACCCATCTAGATGCCTTTTAAATGCTGTAATTGTACCAGCCTCCACCACTTCCTCTGGCAGCTCATTCCATACACACACCACACTTTGCACGAAAGAGTTACCTCTTTAGTCCCTTTTATATCTTTCCCCTCTTACCTTAAACCTATGCCCTCTAGTTCTGGACTCCCCTACCCTGGGGAGAAAGGACATTGGCTGTTCACCCTATCCATGCCCCTCATGATATTACAAACCTCTATAAAGGTCACCCCTCAGCCTCTGACGCACCAGGCAGTGAATAGAATGTGTTACCAGGGACAACGAGATGTCCGATCTGCTTTGGCAGGGCAGTTGCAAATCGATCCAGCCTCCAACGGCCATGCCAGTCATAACCGTTCCTGGAAATGAATTGCGTGCCAACTGGTGAAGTGGCAATATCAGAGCAAACCTACGAAACCGACACTTCCTGTCTGAGTAATTGTCTGCTGTGTCTGATCAGTTGCGTACACGCTTTAACACCTTTGTGCATGAGCCAGACTCTCCTGCGACAGCCCCTTAAAATAGCAAAAGAAAATTATCTGGGGGCTTTCCCTTTTAACTCCCTGAAACTTCGTTCACCCCATCGAGCGTCAATGACCTGGAACTCATTGCCCAGGGGAAAGGGACAGTGACGCAGGAGATCGGTGACTTTGAAGGGAAATTGGATGAGCCTGGGGGAGGGTGCCGATGGAAATGAAGGTACAGGCGGCCGATCTGCACTATGGAGGGCTGGCAGTCAGACAGGCTCCTTCTGTACCTTGAATGTCACCCTTTGGGGGTGATGTTAACTCTAGAGTTCCAAAGGCCCAGCTACTGAACATGGTACTCAAAAGACAAACGATTGTTTAAATAAAAGATAGTTTTCTGCACGTGGCCAGCGCAACATCAGGTTTGATAATCCCAGCGTTGAGCAGCTGGAGGTGCACCAGCTCCTTGAACCACCGCAGTGTGAGGAGGTGGTAATGTCGCTAGACGAGCATAACAGAAATACAGGCTGATGTTCTGGCTGACTTATTTAAATCCCATTACACCCGATGAATTCAACTTGTAACGAAAAAAACCTATTATTTAATGCGCTGACCTGATGTTGCATTAAAAATCCATTTTATTGGGAGGGGAAAATCTGCCAACCGTACCTGGTCTGGCCTATTTGTGACTCCATGAGAAAGTGAGGACTGCAGATGTTGGAGATCAGAGTCCAGAGTGTGTGGTGCTGGAAAAGCACAGCAGGTCAGGCAGCATCTCCTGCCCGAAACGTCGATTCTCCTGCTTCTCGGATGTTGCCTGACCTGCTGTGCTTTCCTAGCACCGCACACTCTCAACTATATGTGACTCAAGACCCACAGCAACGTGTGGTTGACTCTTAACTGCCCACTGGGCAATTACAGTTGGGTAATAAATGCTGGCCTAGCCAGGGATGGCCACATCCCGTGAGTGAATAAGAGATTGTATCTGGCGCAGGTATAGCCACAATGATGTTATAGGGCGAGAGTCCGTGGATTTTGACCCAGTGATACGGTTCAACTTCAGGATGGCGTGGGAATTGAAAGGGGAATTTGCAGGCCCCAAAACTAGCAAGCATTCGCTGCTTTCCCCTTTCAATGGTGCTGATGGAAAGGGGGTTGGAAAGCGTACCCAACCACAAGGTGGAGAGTTTACATAGCGCCTTCAATGTGGCGAAAACATCTCGGGACAGGGCAGCAATCGAAAACTCCCCAGTTGGACGCCAACATAGGGGACAACAAATATGGAGCCGACAGGCAGCTGGAACGTGACGTGAGGTATACCTCAAAAGGTATTTTGGACACCTTCCTTCAATGCTGCCCTCCCACGTTCTATGCTGACAACAGATTAAAAAGAAACGACAGATTGGGAGATAGGATTGGTCAAATCGATTTAGGAAGAAAAATCCATATGTAAACAGTTGCGGGTAACGGGGTATTTGTAGACTTTGGCCAGTAGGTGGTGTCACGACTTGTATTTCTTTTTTTTTACTCGAGTGGCCAGTCACAACTCCTGGGTGTTGGTGGACACCGCGTGCGACACTTCTGTTTTTTTTCTTTTTTTTTGTTTTTTTTTCTCTATTTTAATTTAAGTTTAACCCCCACACTACCGCCTAAGTGCGGTAGTGCTTATTTTTTCCCCAGCACCCATGGTGTGTGTGTGTAGATGTGAGACACAGTGAAAGACACAAAGTGCACAGATCTTTATTCAATTTCCACCACCACGAAGATAGGAAAAACATCCGGGTGGCCAGTGACAAGCACTGCCCTTCAAACCACAGGGCAATGCTGTGTGATCAAAACAGTGAAGGGGAGGGTAGGAACTAAATCAAAATAGAGTTGGAGGGAGAAATGATGCACTCCACTCCCTGACGACTTGTATTTCTAAAGGGCTCCCCCCAATCAGTCACCATTTTTCAAAAATTCATTGTTTGAATTTAGGCATCATCAGCGAGGCCATCATTTATTGCTCCCTCCACACTTCAGGTCAGCCCTGATCGACTTGAAACGTCAGTTCACACTCTGATCTTCAATAATTTTTTTTTGGTTTCAGTACCGATACTAGCACCTGCAGTAATTTGCTCCTGTATTGTGTTAGGGTGAGAGCTTGGCTCATATCTGGCCAAACGCTGATACAATTCTTGTGGTAGCTATTTAGTCAGGAAGAGTTGATATCCACAATCTCTCAAGGAACCTCCAAGCCAACCCGTGACTTAGATTTGAATGTTGGCAGCTTCTCTCCAAACTGTTTCAACACGCACCTAACTCAGGACAGGTAAACTCTCTGACAGTGATAAATGGGTCTAACACAGGATGAAACCGTATAGTGTCTGTCTTGGAAGAGTGAACGTGTAGAAACATTTGAAAAGTCTTGTTTCAGCATGTCATAAACAAAGCCAATTCTTCCACCTTTAGAAACAAACATTCAGGAAACAGCTAAAGGCGGTGAGATAATTCGACACCCGTTCTCCAATCGCCGGACCCTTCATTTTTCCCCTCATTATTTGCGTATCTCAAAACCGAGCGATTAATTTTTGACCATGTCAAGCAGCAAGCCAGAGTCAGAGTCAGAGACAGCGCAGAATGTCACTCAGCTCATCAGCTCTGTTGTGGCATTTAGAATCTCTACAGTGTGGAACCAAGCCATTCGGCCCATCGAGTCGACAGCATCCCACTCAGACCCTATCCCTGTAATTCTGCATTTCCCATGGCTAATCCACCTAGCCAGAACATCCCTGGACACCACAGGCAATTCAGCACGGCCAATCCACCCTAACCTGCACATCTTTGAACTGTTGGAGGCAACCAGAGCACCCGGAAGAAACCCACGCAGACACAGGGACAATGTACAAACTCCACAGGGACAGTTGCCCTGGGAATCGAACCCATGGCCCTGGCGCCTTGAGGGAACAGTGCTGACCGCTGCAATTTGCCCTGCCCCTCCCACTTTACGTTTCTTCATTTGGAGAAACATACTTAATTGCTTAACTTTGTAAAAAAAAGAAAAACCCGACTTGAACATTTGCAAGAAAACGCAACACATCCTGAGACACTATGCACCACTCAACTCGATTGTAACCGTCTGAGTATGAATAAAATACCTTCCAGCTTAAGTATACAGCCCAAAGGTAAAAGAAAAACACTGCAAATTACAGAGATTGCAACAGAAAAAACTTGCTTCTCGACACCAGATTTCACACAACACATTTTCAACACCCTTGCTTTACAATGTTTATACTTGTAACGCTCACAGCCCGAGGGGTTCTCCAGTTTCCAAAACTCCTCCAGCAGACTCTGGCTGTCGCACCTCAGCGTTTGTCCACCGAGAATCTCTGCAACGTCCAGTCCAGGCATTTGTGCACCCCTCAGCTTGTGGACGCCAAGCTGCTCAGCCGTGGGTGGCACGGTGGCTCAGTGATTGGCACTGCTGCTTCACAGCACCCGGGACCTGGGTTTGATTCCAGCCTCAGGCAACTCCCTGTGTGGAGTTCCACGTTCTCCCTGTGTATGCGTGGGGTACCTCCCACAGTCACAAAGATGTGCTGGTTAGGGTGGATTAGCCATGCTAAAGTACCCCATAGTGTTCAGGGATGTGTAGGTTAGGGTGGATTGGTCCATGCTAAATTACCCATAGTGTTCAGGGATGTGCAGGTTAGAGTGGATTGGCCATGCTAATGTGCCCATAGTGTTGAGGGACGTGTAGGTTAGGGTGGATTGGTCATGCTAATATGCCCAGAGTGTTCAGTGATGTGTAGGTTGGGGTGGATTGGCCATGCTAAATTGCCCGATAGTGTTCAGGGATGAGTAGGTTAGGATGGATTGGTCCTGCTAATGTGCCCATAGTGTTCAAGGATGTGTAGGTTAGGGTGGATTGATCCATGCTAACGTGCCCCTAGTCATTCAGGAATGTGTGTGTTATGGTGGATAAGCCATGGGAAACGTAGGGTCGTGGAATGGGTCTGGGTGGGATACCCTTCAGAGGGTCGGTGTGGACTTGTTGGGTCCTGTTTCCACACTGCAGAGGATTCTACGAGATCAAAGGGCATCGTTCCCCGAGGTGATGGTCATTCAGGTGCAGATGACTATCTTACACAAGCAGTCAAGCTATGACAGAGTCTATGGGTTGGTGACCCAGACAATGTCAGGTTTAATTCCTGCAATTTATCAAAGGACTGCAATACACAACCACAATCCTGGATATTGGCAGAATATGCTTCGGCTGATTTTAACTGCATCTCTCACAACCTCTGTGCTTACCATTTATTTATTTAGTATTTATAGAGTGCATTAATACAGCAGCGTGCTGCACAGCCATGATATCATGCCAGGTTACACACTGAATCACAAAAGGAGATGGAGACGGAGAACGGATGTTTTAAGAAGCATCTTTGTTTTAATATTCATTTATGGGATGTCCATCTCTGGATTTTATTGCCCATCCCAGAGGGCAGTTAAAAGTCAGCCACCTTGCTGTGGGCCTGGAGTTACATGTAACCCAGACCAGGTAAGGATGGCAGATTTCCTCCCCTCAAGGGTATCAGCGAACCAGATGGGGTTTTCCAGATAATGGTCAACAATTTCTTGATCGTGATGGTCTCTTCATTCCAGATTGTTACTGAAATTAGATTCCACCAGGAAATCCTGGGATTTAATCCAGGTCCCCAGACAATTAGTATCCAGGTGTCTGGATCAATGTGATATCTGTCACTAGGACATTGCCTCCCCCTTGGCAAAAGTGGGGACTGCAGACGCTGGAGGTCAGCGTCGAGAATGTGGTGCTGGAAAAGCACCGCTGGTCAGGCAGCATCCGAGGAGCAGGAGAGTCAACGTTTTGGGCAAAAGCCCTTCATCAGGGATGAGGCTGGGAACTGAGGAGGTGGTGGGATAAATGGGAGGGGGACTGGGCAGGTGGGGGTAAAGGTGATGGGTCAGAGACCCGAGAGGTGGGAAGGGCGATGGACACGTCATGAGGACGGTGCTGAACTGGAAGGTTGGATCTGGGATAAGGTGGGGGGAGGGGATGTGAGGAAACTGGTGAAGTCTACATTGATGCCTTAGGGTTGAAGGGTCCTGAGACAGAAGATGAGGCATGCTTCCTTCAGGCATCGGGTGGTTAGGGTTTGGCGATGGAGGAGGCCCAGGATCTGCATGTCCTTGGCGGAGTGGGAGGGGGAGTTGAAGTGTTCAGCCACGGGGCGGTGGGGTTGGTGGGTGTGGGTGTCCCCTTGTTAAAGAAGCAGGGACAGACAAAGTTTTAAAAGACAATGATGTGCAACTGGCGCTGAAAGTGGGTGATAAGACCATAAGAAATGGGAACAGCCATTCGGCCCCTCTAGTGTTCAGGGATGTGTAGTTAGGGTGGATTGGCCATGCTAAATTGCCGAGGAGAAAGTGAGGACTGCAGATGCTGGAGATCAGAGCTGAAAATGTGTTGCTGGAAAAGCGCAGCAGGTCAGGCAGCATCCAAGGAACAGGAGAATCAACGTTTCGGGCATAAGCAGGGTGGATTGGCTATGCTACATTGCCCCATAGTGTTCAGGGATGTGTAGGTTAGGGTGGATTGGCCATGCTAAATTGCCCCATAGTGTACAGGGATGTGTAGGTTAGGGTGGAATGGCCATGCTAAATTGCCACACAGTGCACAGGCTTGGTGGACTCACCCCCATGGAGAATGCAGGGTTACAGGGCTGGGATGGGTCTGGTCGGGATGCTTTCTGGAGAGTTGGCGTGGATGCGCTGGGCTGAATGGCCTACTCCAACACTGTAGGGATTCTATAGTGAGCCTTCTCTGAACTGCCTCCAATGAAATGATGTCTCTGGGGCTGGAGGTTACAGGGATGAGCGGGTGCTCAATGGCCGTTCTCTTTCCCATCATGCTCAACTTGGGTACATGTGGCCAGCTAATTGTAGGAGAGAGAGTCACCATCCTGGCTGGAGCACAGAAAAGGGACAGTAAATAAGCACAGCGAGGGGTTTGCAAATACGATGGCTCTTTCTGCAGCCCCAGAGAGTGAGGGAAATAAAAATTCACTCCATGTATTTGTACAGCACTGATGCAGATGGTGGTTAGCAAACAAGACATGTTGAACTTCTATTCGGACGTCTGAAGCCTCTTTGTTTACTTTCGCCTCACGAATAGCTCACTGAGTTATTTCGCGGCTCGCCCCTCCACCTGCAACTCTGTCGTTCTGCGCGGCTCTTCAAGGGTTTGCTCTGGCCCTTTTCTGGTGACTTTAATGACTCTCTGAACCACATGCTCCCACCAACCCCTCCCCCCCCCCCCCCCCTTCCTTAAGTGGCTTCCTCCAATTCAGTTCATGGTGCGTTCGTCCAGCGCTGGGTTGGAGGCAGCACGCCTCATCTGAGACTCACTCAGCCTTCGGCACAAACTCTACTGCTGCCGCGCAAGTCTCCGGGCCACGGACTGCAAAACCGGCCAGTGGTCATGCGAGAAAGCGACAGAGCCGGCCCGGACTGCAGGATCGCGCCAACGTGCGAGAAGACTGCGCAGTTCCGAGGGTGAAATCAGAGAGTCACGGGGTGGTTATAAATCACACTGCGCGCTGCCAAAAAAACCCACTGATTTCCTAGAATTCAGCTTCAGTCTGGAAACTACCTCCCCGACCTTTTACTGGAACCAAAAGCTCACGCTAACCACACTTGCTGAATTAAGTAACAGAAAGGAAATGACTTCACTCTCAACCTAGAAGCAGTTGCTTTTTCTGTGGTGTTTGTCGTTAAAAGTTGTGTTTCTCCTCAATCTGGTTTCTCTCTTCTCTCTCTCAATGACTTTTGCAATCGCTCCTCCTTTCTGGACTTGACACACTGAGGACGTTTTTCCTGTTATTCAATGGAGAGATGTGGGCAAGGATCCCTCAAATGTTAACTCTGATCTCTCTCTCTCTCTCTGCACCTTCTCTGTGTGGCTGTATCCCCCTACTCTTGGTACACTTTGTATGGTGTGACCTGCCTGTGGAGCACACAAAACACCACTGTTCACTGTGTCTCGGTACGTTAAAACTATAGATCAAATCAAGTCACCCCTCACTCTCCTAAACGCCAGTGGAAACCAATCTATTCTGTCAAATCTTTGCTCATAAAATAACTCACTCATTCCAGGTCTCAACCTAACGAACATCCTCCAAACTGCATCACATGCACTTACAATACAGTAGACTTTATCATTACGTATACTCAATGAGCACAGTGAAAAATTTACATGTCGCCAGTTAAAGCACCAACTTAGATCCAAATGTACCCAGGCACAGCTTCTTTGTTTAGAATTAGAGTCCCTACAGGTGTGGAAACAGGCCCCTTAAGTCTAGGCCGATCGTCCCACAGAAAAACCCACCCACACCCATTCCCCGACCCTAAATTTACTCCTGACTAATGTATCTAACCTACATATCTCTGAACTCTATGGGGCAATTTAGCAATCCACACTAACTTGCATGTCTTTGGACTGGGAGGAAACTGGATCAAACCCACACAGACACAGGGAGAACGTACAAACTCCACACGGACAGTCACCCGAGGCTGGAATCGAACCCGGGTCCCTAGCGCCGCGAGGGAGCAGTGCTAACCACTGAGCTACCGTACCACCCCTTTGCTTGGTTACAAGATTCATTACAGAAATAAAAGGAGTTCAGTACAGCAGACTATGCACTTAGCTTCCACTCCACATTTCTTAAATAAGCAGACCAAAACAGTACATGGCATTTGCGCTGTAGTCTCATCAATGCCCTGCATAACTGAAGCTTAACATCCTGACTTTTACCGTTTTCAGGAAGGGACA
Source organism: Chiloscyllium punctatum (assembly GCF_047496795.1). Classification (NCBI taxonomy): domain Eukaryota; kingdom Metazoa; phylum Chordata; class Chondrichthyes; order Orectolobiformes; family Hemiscylliidae; genus Chiloscyllium; species Chiloscyllium punctatum. The sequence continues at coordinate 51,347,587 of NC_092784.1, forward strand.
TTCAACCTGAAATGTTAACATTGATTTCTCTTCACTGATGCTGCCAGACCTGCTGAGTTTTTCCAGCAACTGCTGTTTTCATTACTCACTTTATTTACCCTTTTCCTTTTTAACCTGTAGAAACACTTGCTATTTGTTTTCACATTTCTAGCTAGCTCTCTGTCCCTCATATTCTAATTTCTTCCTCTCAGTTAATGTTTTAATAGATCTTTGCTATTCTGAGCAATCAGCTGAGCTCACCTTTGCATAGTTAAATGATTTTTACTTCAGTTTGATGCTTTCCCTAACTAGTGAACTACAGATGGTGAGAGTCCAACAGGTTTATTTGGAAGCACTAACTGTCGGAGCGCAGCTCCTTCATCAGGTGATTGTGGAGAATCTCCACAATCACCTGTTAAAAGAGCAGTGCTTCGAAAGCTAGTGCTTCCAAATAAACCTGTTGGACTACAACCTGGTGTTGTGTAATTTCTAATTTTATACACCCCAGTCCAACATCGGCGTCTCCAAATCAAAAATATAGATGGTAAGTTCTTCTTTTAGAATTTTTCATTGTAATAAGAAAATACCTAGTCTGAAATATCCCCTAACATTATGCCTCTATTGACCTGTTGCCCAGCTTAGTGTGTCAGTTCATTTCAATAGTCTCATACCCAATCTTCTCCCTTTCCAAATGGATAATAAATTCAATTATTCTGTGGTTTCTGCTATTGAAGGTAGACTTTACTCTGATGTCACTAATTAATCTCATTACATTACACAATACCAAGTCTAATATGCCCTAGTCGATTCTGTCAAACGCATTCACAGAACACAGAAGGGGTGACACAGTGGTTAGCACTGCTGCCTCACAGTGCCAGAGATCCAGGTTCAATTCCCACCTCAGGCAACTGTCTGTGTAACGTTTGCACGTTCTCCCCGTGTCTGCGTGGGTTTCTTCCGGGTGCTCCGGTTTCCTCCCACAGTCCAAAGATGTGCAGGCTAGGGTGAATTGGCCATGCTAAATTGCCTGTTGTGTTAGGTGAAGGGGTAAATGTAGGGGAATGGGTCTGGGTGGGTTGCTCTTCGGCGGGTCGGTGTGGGACTTGTTGGGCCGAAGGGCCTGTTTCCACACTGTAAGGAATCTAAATCCAACTGTACAGCACAGGAACAGGCCCTTCAGCCCACAATACAATCCTGTGATCTCTTCAGCCAGGTGACTGCTGCCAACCTGATTTCTCCAGTTTCCATGTTGATTCAAGTGCACGGAGAGGTGGAGCATGCTGATGGCCATGAAAGCTGCTATATGAATGCAAGTTCTGTTTTCCTTTCTCGAGAGGGACCTGGGCCCATAACCTTCTGAACTGAAGCCATGACTGACAATGACTAACTGGAGCGGAGTGGTCTACAGGTGGGAGAGCTGTGGTGGCACAATGGCAGTGTCCTAATCTCTGAGCCAGGAGGCCCAGTTCAATCCCCACATGCTCCAGAGGTGTGGTTCATAACATCTCTGAACAAGTTGATTAGGAAAATATCTGGTAGAGAGGATATCAGCCTGACTCCTGTTTAATAGGCCTTTTCGTTTTGGCTACGCGAAGCTAATTTTCACTCATTTGACAAAAAGCAAGATACTGTGGAAGCTAGAATCGTTTGATTTGGAAATCGGGTCCTCGTCGAGTCGCTGAGGGTGAAAATAGAAATCACGTACAGAAGCAGGAAAGGCCTCACCCTATCTCTGCGGACTTGTAAAAAGAAATGTCAGCTATTTATAATCTCGACAGGAAACCTGATCGAGGTTAGGGGCTGGACAGTTGCCGTTCTATCGTAAACCTGCATGGGTTCGGCTCACCAGGGGTAAAGACCAGAGCGATCTTCTACCTGTCCTTGGGCAGAGCGAATGAAGCTGCTCATTGAGAATGCATACTTGTCCAACTTAATTACCATGCACTTCATTGAACTCAAGATTCCTGAGCCCTGACTCACTTTGTAATTATGAAGTACCTTTCTCTGAACATGTTCCAAACTTTCTTTAATCTGTTTGTCGATTCTGCACTGGCCCTCCTATTTCTGCCTTATAAATATAAATATATATTGTTTTTCTTGACTGTCACAAGGACGCCCTGATTGAAACAATGCATCTGAGGATTAAAGACGGGGTTGGGGTGGTGGGGGGAAGGGCGGGGGGGGGTAATAGCTTGTAAAGTTTTCGGAGATACCATTGAGAGATTTAACTGCGCAAGAGATGAGCTCCCAAGGATGCAACAGGCTTTTCCGATGCCTCGTTTCTCCCAGGACCAGCTGCTGGTTTGTACCCTGTCGAATATGATTTGCAAAGCAGCAGATGGGGTGGTGTGGAGGGGGCCGGTGTTCTGGGGAAGAGGAGGTTTAATGCAAGGAAAAAAAAATCTGTCTTTCCCTCTCCTGTGATGTTCTGAAGATATAGGAGTTGGGACTGCCACATTCCCTCAAAAGAAACGGCACAGTGGCTAGCACTTCTGCCTCATTGCGCCAGGGACCTGGGTTCGATTCCAGCCTCGGGTGACTGTCTGTGTGGGTTTCTTCCGGGGGCTCTGGTTTCCTTCCACAGTCCAAACGTGCGCAGGTTAGGCTAGATTGGCCATGGGGAAATTGCCTCATCCTGTGGGGCATTTGCCAACATCCAGGGATGCGCAGGCAAGTTGGATTAGACCTGGTTAAACATGTGGGGTTAGGGTGATAGTGAGGGGGTTCTAGATGGGGATTATATGACATGCCTGTGGAGTGACAGGGTTGCAAGGGGAGCAGTAAATTTGGCCACAGTCAAACGTGGTAAAAGCCTGGAAGCAATGATACAGTTTGGAGGTGGAGCACCGAGTCTATGGAGTGAGCTCCTTCCTGGACAAACAATTGTAGGACCATCGTCACCACCTGCTGGCTAAGTCAGGAATGGCAGGATGCAAACACCTGTCTGGTCTGAGTACTGAGGGAGCTACACCCTAAGGGTGACACTGTGATCAAGGCTGGGGCAGGAAGAGATCCATTCACTTGTGTAAAGCTCATCGTCAGCCCTCTCCTCAATAAAAACATTCGACAGTTTGACCCCAGCGTCCTTGCAGATTCCTGCCTGTGACCTTCCTTTTCTCTACCAACTCCTTGATTGTGCGTTACCGCCCTGATCCGATCCTGTCTGAATTCCGGTCAGGTTGCCACTCTTACGCTTGTCAAAAATTGCCTATTGGAAAGGTGAACGTTCCCTCTCTTTGGCTGGTTGAGCACACCAGTCTCCCCCAGTGTCTCTCCATTCTCGTGCAGTGGGTTGGACCTCTCTCACCTGCCCTCCCCTTCTTCAACCATCCAATCTCGAACCCTCGATGCTTTCTCCTCCTGCTCCTGCATTGTAATAAGACCCCAGGAGCAGCATCAGACCATTCGGCCCATCGAGTCTGCTCCACCATTCAATCAAAGCTGATATATTTCTCAACCCCATTCTCCTGCCTTGCCCCCATGACCCTCGATCCCCCTACCAATCCAGAGTCTGTCCTTCCCTGTCTTAATACACTTGATCTCCATAGCCCTCTGCGGCAATGAGTTATCACTAGATTTCCCTTCTTTCTCATTGGCATTATCCAGAGGTAAATTGTCCACTCCTACATGTACACTGACAGGCCCCAGCCCTATGATCACTACTATCTCTCCCCAACGCCTCTACCTCGTGCTCAACTTCCCAACTGCAATCCAGCATCAGATGAGGAGACTCTGGAATGCAGAGCTTGAGAGAGGGTGGGTTATTTTCCTTAGAGACGGAAAGGCTGACAGGTGATCGGACTGAGATTTGTAAAGTTACGAGGAGCCTAGACAGGGTAAATAGGGAGAAACTTACCCCTTTTAGAAGGGGGGGGGGGTTTGAGAACCAGGGGGCACAGTTTTTAGCCGAAGGGCCACAAGGGGATGGAAAGGGGATGCCTGAAGGAGATGTAGAGTCAGGAACCCTTACATTTTATAAATTATTTAGATGACCACACAAGACAGAAGAGTAGCTCAATGGTCAGCACTGCTGCCTCACAGTGTCAGGGACCCAGGTTCGATTCCAGCCTCGGGTAACTGTCTGTATGGAGATTGCACATTCCCCCCGTGTCTGCGTGGGTTTGCTCTGGTTTCCTCCCATAGTTCAAAGATTTGTAGGATAGGGTGGATTGGCCAAGATGTACAGGCAAGGTGGGTTAGCCTGGGGAATTGGGGGATGGAGGGGTTGCTCTTTGAAGGCTTGGTGTGGACTCAAATGGTCTGATTCCATGAAGATTATGGACCAAGTGCTGGAACATGGGACCAGAGAAGATAGTCAATGACAGGTGATGGGCCAACGGGCCACTTTCTCTGCTCTCTGACTTTAAATGCTCTCCAATTAATTATGGGGAAGACTGTTTTCGGTCCCCTCCTCAGACAGACAGACGATGGTCATGACCTTTGGTGTCTCATCGGATTCTGAGGTGAATCTCTGAGCTCAGATTCATGACATCCCTGAGAATGCCCAACTCCACTTGGGTAACACCTTGTACCTTGGGGTTTACGTGTAGATTTGACTTCTCCAACACAGCCCTGGTGAGTCTTCTAGGTTCCACCTTCCATCACCTGGAGCTCAGTGGAAGTTCTGCTGGCCCTGGCTTGTCATGCAATACATTCCACTCCCCCCCCGCCCATCACTCCTGCACTTGACAAACTCCTGTCAGTTCTGAAAGTCTCGATTTTTAAAACTTTCACCTTTTATTTGCCAACCCCTTGCGTTCCCCCACCTTCCACAACCATCTGAGACTTTGACTCCCTGGTCATTCGGGATCCTGAAGCATTCCCAAATTTCCTTGCTCTATTACTGAGGGTTGTATTCTCCAGTTGGCCAGGCCTTAATGTGATAATGCTGTTCCTTTAACAAGGTTATAGAAGAGGTTATCTTCTTAAAGCACGCTAAGGTTATAGAAGAGGATCCCTACAGTGTGGAAACAGGCCATTTGGCCCAACAAGTCCAAACCCACCCTCTGAAGAGTATCCCACCCAGACCCATTCTCCTACCCCATTACTTTATATTTCCCCTAATCCAACTTGCCTACACAACCCTGAACACTATGGTACAATTTAACATGGCTGATCCACCCTAACCTACACACCTTTGTGATTGTGGGAGGAAACCAGAGCACCCAGAGGAAACCCACACAGACATGGGGAGAATGTGCAAACTCCACACAGTCACCCGAGGCTGGGATTGAACCTGGGTCCCTGGCGCTGTGAGGCAGCAGTGCTGACCACTGAACCACCGTTACGTTGTCCTTGGCATTTATTTTCAGGAGGTTGGAAAGACACAGCATCCGAGATGTTCTGGGGTTGATCTCCTTGAAGAAGCTTTTTAAGTTTAAACAAAATCACTTGTACATGAAAGGGAAGTGGTCAGTTCTCCCAGCTCAGCTTTTCTCTGGTTGTGGTCTGGTCTGCCTATGCACTGAAAGCAGGCAGTCAGTTGTAAAGCCACTGGACCCAAAGAAGCCGGTCCTCCCTCTCTCTGCCTTCTCTCCTGTAAGACCTGGGGTTTGATTTTCCAAGGGAAATTCCAACATACCAAGGGAATGTTGATGGGAATTGTTACAAGTATTCGTATCAGCATTGGTAAGTTGGGATGATCTGTTGGGTTTTCGGATGGGTTAAGTTATTCTGTTCTCTTTTGTTTATGTTTCATTCGGTAGTCTTGTAAATCAATTCTGTTTTGCTTTGAACGAAGTGGTTTGACCAGCTGCATCCCTTCTGGAATTACACCTGCTTAAAACAAAGTTAGGGTCTGGATTACTTTCTTGAGATGTTTTGGCAGGGGGCGTTCTGGCCTGTTCTGTAACACTAACCGCTGCAATTCTCTCCCTACACTGGTCAATGTCACTTTCCACCTTTAAGATTCGCAAAGACTCCCTTGCCCAAGATTTTCTTGATCTTACCCAGCATCCCCTTCTCCAGTTCGGTGTCCTACTGCGATCAACATGGACGTCCACAGTACTGCCAAACGTGGTCCACATTGGTGCTTTCGAAATTTATTTAATGGGATGTGGGCAACGCTGGCTGGAGCAGTATTGCCCGTCCCTAGTTGCCCCTTGAGATGGTGGGGGCAAGCTGCCTTCTTGAACCGCTGCAGTCCACCTGCTGTTGGATGCCGCTGGGTAGGGAACAATATCTGAAGCCAGTGACGTTGAAGGAATGGCGATATAATTGCAAGTCAGAATGACGAAGGATTTGGAGAGGATGGTGCTCCTGCCCGTCTCGCTCCTCTGGAGGTCGAGCTCACGGATTTGGAAGGTTCTGTCCAAGAAACCTTGATGAGTTGCTGAAGTGTACCTCGTAGACGGCACGTACTGTGCGACAGTGGTGAACAGAGAAAACTTTGTGGATGCAGTGCCAATCCAGCGGTCTGCTTTGTGATGTCAAGCTTCTTGAGTGTTGTTGGAGCTGTGCTCATCCAGGGCAAATGGGGAGTATTCCATCACATTCCCGACTCCTGACAGCGGACAGGCCTTGGGGAGTCAGGAGATGAGTTACTCACTCAACTGCTCCCCCTCTGGTCGTCCCCTGAATGTATTGAAGGCTGCGTGGTTGCTGGAGATGATCGTCAAAGCAATCTGAGGCAGATGTTAGTGTTCATCTCAATGCTGCGTTTCCCCAAGAACACCGTTAGGTACTGTTGAGGTTTGTAAGGCTTTTTTTTTAAAAAGGGATCATTGGTACTTTTCTCTTTGACATAGTCTCTCCCAACACGGTGCCCCATTGAGAATCTGCCTGGAGATTCGACAGCCATTCAATGTGGTGGGGGGAGTAACTTGCTCGTCAATGTTGCATTTTCCAGAAGGGAGTTGGGGGGGGGTGGGGGGGGGGGGGGCGGTTTCCATGCTCTTGAATCCTGTAGATGTCAGATCCTACTATTTGTCATTTTACACTGTTGTTGAATTCCCACACTTTTTTTTACTCACTTGTGGGACATAGGGATGGGCAATAAATGTTGCCTAATTGCCCTTGCGAAGGTGGTGGCGAGCTGCCTTCTGTAGTATGTTGACCCACAATGATGATCAGGAGGAAATTCCAGGATTTTGACCCCGCAGCAGTGATATATTTCCCAGTCAGGATGCCGAGCGGCTTGGAAGAGAACTTGCAAGGGGTGGTGTTCCCATGTACCTGCTGCCCTTGTCCTTCGAGATGGAAGTGGTCGTGGGTTTGGAAGGTGCTGTCCGAGGATCGTTGGTGAATGTCTGCAGTGCATCTTGTAGATGGTACACACTGCTGCTACTGAGCGCCGGTGGTGGAGGGAGTGGTTCGTGATGCCAATCAAGTGGTGGTGCTCCTGCCCATCTCACTCTTCTGGAGGTCTCAGATTTGCTGTCCAAGAAACCTTGATGAGTTGCTTAAGTGTATCTCATAGACAGTACATACTGTGTCAGTGGTGAACAGACAGAACTTTAGGGGTGTGGTGCCAGTCAAATGGTTTGCTTTGTGGTGTCAAGCTTCTTGAGTGTTGTTAGAGCAGCACCCATCCAGGCAAGTGGGGGGGGGATATTCCATCACACCCCTGACCTGTGCCTTGTAGATGGTGGACAGGCTGTGGGGAGTCAGGAGGTGAGTTACATGCTGCAGTATTCCTATTTTCTGACCGGCTCTTGTAGCCACTGTGTTTACACGGTGAATCCAGTGGAGTTTCTGGTCAGTAGTAACCACAAAGATGTGGATAGCAGGGGATTCAACGATAGTAACATGTCATGAAATAGTGATTAGGTTGTCTCTTATTGGATGTGGCCAGTAATTGAGTGGCACGAATGGCCCAAGCCTGGATATCATCCAGATCCTGTAGCATTTGGACACGGACTGCTTCAGTATCTGAGGAGTGGCAAATTGTTGACGTTACATTGGAGGGAATATTCCAAGATGACTTCAGGATCTTCGGTGGATGTGCCCAGAGGAACCCAGCACTAGACACCAAACGGCAGGATGTTGAGGACAACAGTTTGGTGGGAGCCTGACTTTAATTTTTTTTTTACTGTTAGGGTTAGCTTTAGGGTTAATGCCAGGGTGTTCCCGGATATTGTTAAGGAGTCAGCCCTGGCAGACCCTGCATCCTGGAAGTGCGCGTGGATTTCCTCAACCAAATTTAACAAACCCACGTGCTTCACACCCGCAGAGAGCAACAAACGCGAGGATATGAACGCTTTGGGCGTGGAGTGGTTGGCTCGGGTCACTGGACCACCAGTGCAGGTGAAACTGGAGTCTTCCGGGTTCACCTCCGTTCCTGCTTGGAGATTCTGAGCCTAGAACCACGCCCTATCCCCGGTGGACAGCTTGGTGCTGTGGGTCAGAGAAACACAAGGAGATTATAAATCTACGTGTTGTATTTGGTTGTGCAAGTGTCATTAGCCATAACATCCTTTGAGGATTCTGGGAGCTACCACACTCAGAAATCGCTCCTGACAAAGGACTACAACTCTAACAGCTGCGACACTAAGAGGTGTATTTTGTCCTGGCTTTTTTTGAAGAGAGGTTTTAAGACAGAGGCACTGAGCAATCATAGAATCCCTACAGTGTGGAAACAGGGCCTTCAGCTCAAAACATCCACATCAACCGCCTGAAGAGTAACCTGTTCCCCCCGCCGCCATATTTACCCCTGACTAATGCACCTAACTTACACATCTCTGAACACTGTGGGCAAATTTAGCATGGCCAATTCACCCTAACCTGCACATCTTTGGACTGTGGGAGGAAACCCATGCAGACACGGGGAGAATGTGCAAACTCCACCCAGACAGTCGCCCGCAGCTGGAATTGAACCCAGGTCCCTGCTGCTGTGAGGCAGCAGTGCTAACCACTGCACCACCGTGCTACCCAACTTGTTTTAAAATCAATTTGAATCCAATAAAGTAGGCACCTTGTGAGGTCTTGTGTTTGTTTAAGACAATTGGAATAATAGAACCAGGATTTTTAGTTTTTGATTTTTCAGCAGCCACAGCTGGGGTCTTGAAGATGAGTATAGAGACTGCAGTACATAGAAACACAGACAATAGGTACAGGATTAGGCCATTCAGCCCTTCGAGCCTGCACCACCATTCCATATGATCATGGGCTGGCCATGCAATCTCAGTATCCCACTCCTGTGTTCTCCCCATACCCCTTGATCCCTTTAGCCACAAGGGCCACGTCGAGCTCCCTCTTGAATATATCGAATGAATTGGCCCCAACAGCTTCCTGAGACAGAATTCCAACAGGTTCACCCTGCTACTCTCTCTCTCCAAATTTTCTCGATGTTTTGTCCTACTGGACTGGAGCATTGCACGTGAGACAATCTGAATTTGCCTTTTGCTGAGGATGTGTTTATGGGCTGTTACTATACTGGAGCAGTTAATTAGGCCCGGTGGCTCAGTGGTTAGCACTGCTGCCTCACAGCGCCAGGGACCCAGGTTCAATTGCACCCTCAGGTGACTGTCTGTGTGGAAGTTGCACATTCTCCCCGTGTCTGCGTGGGGGGGTTTCCTCCCACAATCCAAAGATGTGCAGGTTCAGGTAGATTGGCTATGCTAAATTACCTATAGTGTTCAGGGATATGTAGGTTAGGGGCATTATTTGGGGTAAATATAGGGTAGGGGAAATGGGTCTGGGTGGGTTACTCTGCGGAGGGTCGGTGTGGACTTGTTGGGCCAAATGGCCTGTTTCCACACTGTAAGGAGTCTATGAATAGTGACTGTATCGATTATTCTATTATGTTTGCCAATGGAATTAGGTTATTCCAATTTCTTCATTCTTTTGTTCCATTTTAACCATAGTGGGTGAATAAAGCGTGTTTTGCTTCAACTCTGGTAGTTTGATTGATCGCATTGGCTTCTGAACGTTTTGAGGTGTTTTGGGTCTGGCCTGTGACACAGCCGTTTCCTGCCTGAGAACTCTATTGCAAATGGTTTCTAAACTGATTCAGGAACATGGAGCTAACGAAAAACAGGCAGGCTCGCCCTGATTTCCTGGCCAAGATTTGTCCCTCAACCAACGTCAAGACAACAAATTAGCAGGTCATTATCACATTGCTGCTCCTGGGAGCTTACTGCTTGCAAATTGACTGCAGTGTCTATGTTTTACAATTCTGGCAACACTTCAAAAGTACTTGATTAGCTGTAAAGCACGCTCAGCTGTGGTTTTGGAAAATGCTACGCAAATGCATGTCTCTCTTTGTATGATCACCAACGGCTCAATAAGGTGTTGACTGATTGGTTCACAAGAAGGGATACGTGGCAGGCGTGACAATGCTTTGTTCAGGTATTGCAAGAGAACCAATTAACAAAAGATGATCGCGCCCCCCCCCCCCCCCCCCAATGGTGGCACATTAGCAGATAAAATAGCCCCACGATCCAAATGCATTCATACCCTCGTCCATTATTAACTATTACTCGACAATAGTTAATAATGGAGGAACAGAGGGGATCTGGGTGTGCAAGTACATACACCCAAAGTCGCCACCCAAGTGGATAGGGTTGTTAAGAAAGCATATGGTGTTTTGGCTTTCATTAACAGGGGGATTGAGTTTAAGATTTTGCTACAGCTCTACAAGTCCCTGGGGAGACCACACTTGGAACATTGTGTCCAGTTCTGGTTGCCCGACTATAGGAAAGGTACAAAGGTTTTGGAAAGAGTGCAAAGAAGGTTTACCAGGATGCTGCCTGGCCTGCCTGGGGGGCTTGCCTTATGAAGAAAGGTTGAATAAGCTCGGACTTTTCTCTCTGGAGAGAAGGAGGAAGAGAGGAGACCTGATTGAGGTGTACAAGATAATGAGTAGAATAGATAGAGTCGATAGCCAGAGACTTTTCCCCAGGGCAGGATTGACTGGTACGAGGAGTCATAGTTTGAAGATATTAGGAGGAAGGTATAAGGGAGATGTCAGAGGTAGGTTCTTCACACAGAGTTGTGAATGCATGGATGGCGTTGCCAGCAGTGGTAGTGGAAGCAGAGTCATTGGGGACATTTAAGCGACTGCTGGACATGCACATGGAGAGCAGTGAGTTGAGGGGTGTGTAGGTTTTCATATTATATTATTTTATATTATATTTTATAGTAGGATCAAACCTCAGCAGAACGTTGTGCGCTAAAGGGCCTGTTCTGTGTTGTACTTTTCTATGTTCTTTCTAAATATAACTGGAGAGCTTCCATATGATGCTGCAGCATAAACCTAACCTATCCCCAGCCAATAGCTAAAGCAAATCAGAAAAACACAATTGCCCGATATTCGTGTCTTCAAAACCCAACCAACTGGGGTTTCTAAGGGGAAGGGGCTTTTCAGCAGCTGCGTATGTCCTTAATATAAAGCCAGGCCACATCTTGGAGTGTGCTATCTCTATTCAGCTGGTGAGCCATGTCCAACTTCCAAAGGCAGAGAGCTGAGACCAAGCTCCTTACCCAGATCCCAATGCTGGTTGAATGCTAGTGTGACCACTCAAGCTTTCAAAGCCATCAGACCCATTATTACCTCTCAATCCGAAGACCTTGTACACAGCGAAATTGATTCCAGGCAGCGCTCAGCTCGGAGGCGGCAAAAATGACCCTGTTCTTCCATCTCCGATGCTGTCCTGGTCGCTCGCCAACCCAGAAAGGAAAGGGACTTTGACGTGACGGCCAAACTGAGTTAAGGGCGGGGGAAGATAAACGCCGCTCGATAACCATCCAGAAGCCAATCTCCACTCTGCAAGGCTCAATGGACGCCATGAAAAATATCACGCACCTCCAAAGCGAGGAGTCGGGCTTTCCACAAACTAATTCGACGGCAGGTTTTCCGAGGTCGTAAGCCACTAGCGAACGACATGCCCAAAGTCAACCGTCATTGAGCGAGTGCAAACCTTAGTTTTTCCAACACAAGTATGATAGACGCCAACACAGTTGGCAAAGACACAAAATAATCCCCTAATTCTTAGAGGAATCCACAAAGTGTAGTAAAGAAAATTGTTTGTAGACAAGCCAAGGCATTAGAGGCAATCTTGGTCTTCTTTGTCTATCATTTCATGGCATGTTCCAGAAAGAAAGAATGTACAATTATATCGTGCCTTGAATGGTTGCTAACAGAGACAAGTTAATGAAAGTCTGAGTGTGTGGAGCAGTTTTCCAGGCACGTACAAGCACTTTCACTATATGTATCAATAAAACGCGTGGGTTGTCACAAAGGGGTCGAGGCAGCTATGTCCGCAAGAGGCCAACCATCCCTTGGGCCAGACTGAGAACAATTGGATGAGTTTAACGTCTCAGACAGCAGCAAGCCTAAAGAGAGTGCGAGAAGCCATCAAAGATCACTCATCCAAAATTCCAGAGCCTTGGCATATTCCCAAGGGAATTCCAGAATGTCACATGTAGAAAAAATAAAGCAGACACTGCCACGTAGTTTATTTACAAATAACGAGCTGGCTGGTGCAGTGAGGTGACAGAGGAAGAGCAGAGAGCGAACAGAGGTGATGAGAAGTTTCAGGTCTGACTTGCAGGTTTGTGCAGAGATGACAGACTTCAGCTGAGGACGGAGGTTGGCGATCTGGATGCAGTCAGCTTTTGGAGTCTGGTGGGGAAGAGAGAGGAGACAGTGATCTGGGTTGGGGGGGGTGGGAATAAAGACAAGTGCAGGGAAAACAAGAATCAGACCAGGCCTTACTGTCATTCTCATCCAGTCACAGCTAACATCACAACTGGTTCAAGTCTCACTGTCACCCACAGAGTTTGGAGGTTGAGGAAGATTAGTTTCATGCAGATAGCTACCAGCACTCTTCCTTTAGAATTTTCTTTGCAACTTTCATCACACAGAGGGTGGCGCGTGTATGGAATGAGCTGCCAGAGGAAGTGATGGAGGCTGGTACAATTGCAACAGTTGGATGGGTATATGAATAGGAAGAGTTCAGAGGGATATGGGCCAAGTGCTGGCAAATGGGACTAAATTAGGTTAGGATAGCTGGTCGGCGTGGACCAATTGGACAGAAGGGTCTGTTTTCGTGCTGTACAGCTCAAGGACTCTTAAGTGACTTAATCAGAAGGGCAAATGAACAATAGTTGGGACATCAGTCAGCAAATGGAATACTCACTTTTCCTATTAAAACTGTTCGTACAGATTTGTTCAGGCAGCTCCCAGCTCCCCCCCTTCAGTGATCAAAAGAAAATACTTAAAGTTGACATTTAATTTAAAAGCAATGTTTTTTTTAAACTTGTAATCCCCCCCGTGCCTTCATTTGCTCGAGGGAGCGAGTTGTGGCAGTGAGTGAAGTTTACCTGTGCTTCAGACAGCTGCTGGGAGCTATGTGGGTGGCAGAGATAGGCTCGGAGTCTCAGCCGACACCTTCCTGTATATCTTGGGGATTCCCAGTCTCACTGGGAGGAGGGGAAGCAGAGGGGTGCAGAGTGCTGGCTTTTCACAGAGAGCTACAGTCCCTGCACTCGCTGTCATACAACATCAATTGCACCTTCGCGTCTTCGGTATTTTCCCTGCAGGTTAAACACCTCACACCACAATTCACGAGGGAAGGGACACAGAGAGAGTGTGTGTTTAAGTGGTCCCTCAAGCAAAAATAGACGAGCTCGTTTGTTTATAGATGAAGGGCTCATGCCCGAAATGTCGACTCTCCTGCTCCTCGGATGCTGCCTGACCTGCTGTGCTTTTCCAGCCCCACGCTTTTCGACTCTCTGCTCATACAGTCTCACAGCACAGAGTTACCTTCGAGTAAGGCCCTGTTTAGTCGTGTGGCATTCTTACATGTCACTGTATACTATTGCAGTGTTCTACTCTATGATAAGCATATTAAATCAGGCTAATACATGCCTCCAGGGAGGGTAGGTCTTAGAGTCCCGCAGCACAGAAACAGACCCTTTGGTCCAACCAGCCCATGCTGACCACAATCCCAAACTAAATTAGCCCCAACTGCCTGCTCCTGGCCAAACCTTTCCTATTCATGTCCTTTTCCAAATATCTTTTAAACATTGTAACTGTCCCCGCATCCATTACTTCCTCACTGCACTGCACACACGAACCACCCTCTGTGTAAAACACTTATCTCTCACGTTTTTAATAAATCTCTCCTCTCATTGTAGAAATATGCCTCCTGGTCTTGAAATTCTCCATCCTAGGGAAAAAAGAATTGCATTAACTCTATTGCTACTTATCATTTTATAAACCTTGATAAGGTCGCCTCTCAACCTCCTATGCTCCAGTGAAAGTGGTCCCAGCCTATCCAACCTTTCTTTAGAAACCAAACCTCCCACACCCAGCAACATCCAGGTAAATCTCGTCTAGACGCTCTCCAGCCTAATAATATCCTTCCTATTACAGGGCGACCTGAACTGGACAGAGTATTCCAGAAGAGGCCTCACTAATGTCATGTTGAGGTTGTATAGGACATCACAACTCCAATACCGAAAGGTCTGGACAGTGAAAGCAAGTGTGCTAAATGTCTTTTTAGCCACACTGTTCATTTGCGACACAAACTTCAAAGAATTATGTACCTGCACCCTTAGGTCTGTGATCAAGGGCAACCAAAGACTACTCCAAATAGTTTATAAAAGTGAATTAATGCCCCCTAATTCATGCACAGACAAACAACATCAACAATCAGATAATTAATTGCCAGTGTTGGTTGAGGGGACAATTATTGGCCAGGACACCAGGCAAGATCTGCTCTACTCTTCAAACGAGTGACACATGATCTTTTTAACTTCCACAAGAGGTTTACAAAATCATGAGGGCATGGATGGGGTAAATGGCAAAAGGTCTTTCCCCTGGGGTGGGAGAGTTCAAAGCTAGAGGGCATCGGCTAAGGCTTGAGGTGGGGGGAGTCTTACAATGGACCCGAGGGGTAACTTTTTAATAGTTCATCTGGAAGAAAGCACATCTGACCGTGCAGCACTGAGTGCAGGTTGGCTCTGCTGTAATGCAACCGTTGTGCTCCTCTGCAACATCACGCTGGAGAAAATCACACCATGGAAAACCCACTATACCCATTCAGCAGAAAGTTTGTTATGTAAACAACCTGCACTATTCATCAGTCTTGGTTATAGCCAATTTGCACTGATGAAACGTATGCTACACTAGAACTACCTGCAGTGGGTTAACAGCCTGGCAATCATACACTCGTGGTAAAAGTAATGACTGCAGATGCTGGAAACCAGATTCTGGATTAGTGGTGCTGAAAGAGCACTCTTCCAGCACCACTAATCCAGAATCATACACTTGCATTAACTTAATCAGCGTCGTCATATTCTGACAAACTCAAACCTGAAGAGTATTTACACAGGCGACGGTGAATCTGCGGGTAGCATTCATAACTCAGAATCCAGGTGTCATGGGTTCAAGACTTGCTCCAGGACTTGAGTGCGAAAATCAAGCCAGACTATCCAATTACTTGAGGCAACATCTTCAGTTAACTTCTGTTTTTGACATGAGCAATCATGGAGTGCAATGAAAGATGAAGTCAACATTGATTGGTTTGGAAGGGTCACTGGAGTAGAAACTAAGCTCTGCTGGAAGAGTGGAGTCTCGGTAGGCGATACCAGACCAGAGCTGCTCTGGCAATTTTTGTCTTTGTTTCAGATTTCCCGTGACTGCAGATCTTTGTTGTGTTTTACTGTGATGACGTGACAGCGGTGAGGCCTGTGTTCAATGGCAGAAGTCAATTTTTCTGTCTGTCTCCTCCGACCAAAGGGTGAGGGTACAAGGTCTCACACAGAGGGGAGAGGGAGAGGGAGAGGGAGAGGGAGAGGGAGAGGGAGAGGGAGAGGGAGAGGGAGAGGGAGAGGGAGAGGGAGAGGGAGAGGGAGAGGGAGAGGGAGAGGGAGAGGGAGAGGGAGAGGGAGAGGGAGAGGGAGAGGGAGAGGGAGAGGGAGAGGGAGAGGGAGAGGGAGAGGGAGAGGGAGAGGGAGAGGGAGAGGGAGAGGGAGAGGGAGAGGGAGAGGGAGAGAATAAAAAGCTGGGAAGTACCAGAGTACATAGAACAGTTTTTTTTACAAGTACAGTGTGCGCAACACATACAGTTCCAGTCATGGACATTATAGGAAGTTGATTGGATTGGAGATGCAGTTAGGAAGATTTACTAGGATGCAGTCAAAAATGGCTGCTTTCAGTGCAAAGTACTTACAGATAGCTGGCACTTATGAAAAGCACAATATTGTATAAGTTTCTTTTTAATGTATTAGATTATGCAGTTTAGGTTTCATTCCATAAGAGAACTATTTCACCCTATTATTTAGATTTAAACAATGCAGGACTCAATAGGTGTTATTAAACAGAGAGACAAGGGGACCTAATTGACTAGATTACTTACAGTGTAGAAACAGGCTCTTCGGCCCAACAAGTCCACACTGACCCTCCGAAGAGTAACCGACCCAGACCCATTGCCCTACATTTACCCCTTCACCTAACACTACGGGCAATTTAGCAAGGCCAATTCACCTGACCTGCACATTTTTGGTCTGTGGGAGGAAACCCACGCAGACAATAGACAATAGGTGCAGGAGTAGGCCATTCTGCCCTTCGAGCCTGCACCACCATTCATTATGATCATGGCTGATCATCCTCAATCAGTATCCTGTTCCTGCCTTATCTCCATAACCCTTGATTCCACAATCCTTGAGAGCTCTATCCAACTCTTTCTTAAATGAATCCAGAGACTGGGCTCCACTGCCTTCTGGGGCAGAGCATTCCACACAGCCACCACTCTCTGGGTGAAGAAGTTTCTCCTCATCTCTGTCCTAAATGACATGGGGAGAATGTGCAAACTCCATACAGACGGTTGCCCGAGGTGGGAATTGAACTCAGGTCTCTGGCGCTGTGAAGCAGCAGTGCTAACCACTGTGCCACCGTGGTTGCAAGTTGCATCACAGGTAGATAGGGTGAAGAGGTCATTTGGCATACTCACCTTCATTACTCAGACTATTGAGTATTGGGATGTCATATTGCAGTTGTACAGGATGTTGGTGAGGCCACTTTTGGAGTACTGTGTAGTTTTGGGTGCACTGGTACAGGAAGGATATTACTAGAGAGAGTATTCAGGGAAAATTTACAAGGGCGTTACTGGGACTGGAATGCTTGAGTTATAAGGAGAGGTTGGAACAGCTGGGTTTTTTTTGAAGGGTGGGAGTTTGAGAGGTGACTTTCTCGAGGTTTATAAAATCATGGATAGGGTGAATGGCAAAAGGTCTTTTCCCTGGGGTGGGGGAGTTCAAAACTAGCGGGCATCGGCTTAGGGGTGGGGGTGGGAGAGTCTTACAATGGACCCGAAGGGCAACTTTTTAAACATAGAGGGTGGTGTGTATGTGGAACGAACTGCCTGAGGAAGCTGTGGATGCAGGTACAGTTACATTTAAAAGACATTTGGACAGGGACATGGATAGGAAAGGTTTGGAGGGTTATGGGCCATACAGAGGGAAAAAGGGACTGGTCTAGTTGGGAAACTGCACAAAGTTAGATCGAAGGGTCTGTTTCCATTCTGTAAGAGTCTAAGTCTTTCAAAAATAAATTCATCCAAAACATTTTCAGGACTAGCTCTGTAATTTTTGTAAACTGCTCTGACCTAATGGAGATTAAATTGGCACCAAAATGAGCTTTATGAATCATCCCTGTCTACAGCTTTAAATAGAAGCTCCTGATTTTTCTGCCAAGTCTCAAAGTTTTTCTTTAAAAGTGTCCGTCTCCTGATTTACGACATAGTGGGAGGCTATATCTGCAAAAAAGCTATGGAACAATTTCTCAAATTTTTTTTTTAAACATTTAGCTTCAGGAAGCAAGATAGATGATCACAGCAGGATGCTGGAAAAGAGAGCATGGTCTCAGTCACAGCTAAAGGGCCATATGGTCAGATTTGAATTTACCTCCTTGATTCCATCGCCCTCTGGTGGCATCTCTCACTTACAACAATCAGAATCCTTTACGAAGTTCTCCAGTTGTTGGATTTTCAAACTCAATTTGAAAGGAGGTGGGGGTTCAAAAGCATTAGCAAAAGATTTTCACTATTTTCTTTGTAGAGGAGGCTGAACAGGCTGGGGCTGTTTTCCCTGGAGCGTTGGAGGCGGAGGGGTGACCCTTATATAGAGGTTTACAAAATTATGAGGGGCATGAATTAGGGTAAATAGACAGAATTTTTCCTGGGTTCGGGGAGTCCAGAACTAGCGGGCATAAGTTGAGAATGAGAGGGAAAGACATAGAAAGAGGTTGGAGGCGGGGCACGGTGGCTCAGTGGTTAGCACTGCTGCCTCACAGCACCAGGGTCCCAGATTCTATTCCAGCCTCAGGCAACTGTCTGTGTGGAGTTTGCACGTTCTCCCCGTGTCTGTGTGGGTTCCCTCTGGGTGCTCCGGCTTCCTCCCACATTCCAAAGATGTGCAGGTCAGGTGAATTGGCCATGCTAAATTGCCCGTAGCGCTAGGTGCATTAGTCAGGGGGAATGGGCCTGGGTGGGTCGCTCTTCAGAGGGTCAGTGTGGACTTGTTGGACCAAAGGGTCTCTTTCCATGCTGTACAATCTCTATATCAACCTTCTGGTGTGGCGGCACAGCGCCAGGGACCCAGGTTCAATTCCAGCCTCAGGTGACTGTCTGTGCAGAGTTTGTACATTCTCTCCCTGTCTGCGTGGGTTTCCTCCGGGTGCTCCAGTTCCCTCCCACAATTTGAAGATGTACGAGTTAGGGGGGATTGGTCCATGCTAAATTGCCTGGAGTGTTCAGGGATGTTCAAGTTAGGTGCATTAGTGAGGGATAAATGTAAAGTAGTAGGGTAGGGGGAAAGGGTCTGGGTGGAATACTCAGAGGGTTGGTGTGGACTTGTTGGGCCTTCCATACTGAAGGGATTCTATGATTCATACTCTATGGCATCGGAACTGAGGTGGTCTCCTCTCAGAAATATGGACAATACCACTGCACCCCTTAAAGCATTAGCACTGCGCCCTGAGCTGAATGGCTATAGTTATCTAGTCTGGGCAGGAGAGAGGACTGAAATCTCAATGGATGACAATGACGACAGCAAAACTGGCAGATGGAGATAAACGAGGGGTATTGCATTTTGGTTCAACAAACAAGGGTAGGGCTTATACAATTAATGGTAGGGCCTTGGGTAGTGTTGTAGAACAGAGGGACCTAGGGGTGCAGATCCTTAACTCTTTGTTCGAACCAGATGATGGATAGGGCAGCATTTAGCATACTTGCCTTCATTGCTCGGTCTTTTGAGTACAAGCCTTGGGAAGTCATATTGAGTTTGGAGAGGGCATTCTTCTACAACCCTACTCTATAGAAAATTTTGTTTCGGAAACCCACTATGGAAAATGGCACTGTAGAAGTTCACGATAGCAAATTGCCGTACCCGTTCAGCAGAAGGTTCATGTTATCCAAACAGTGTCCACAATTCATCAATCGCGTTATAGTCAATTTGTGTTGATGAAACACGTGCCATACCAGAACGATCTGTGCAGGATACTCATGATCCTTCCACATCCGGCAGAAGTAACCTGTACCTTGACCAATGTCATCTACTGCATTCGTTGCACCCGATGTGGTCTCCTCTACATCGGGGAGACAGGATGCCTTCTTGCGGATCGTTTCAGAGAACATCTCTGGGACACCTACACCCACCAACCCGTGGCTGACCACTTCAACTCCCCCACCCATCAAGGACATGCAGGTCCTGGGCCTCCTCCACTGCCAATCTGTTACCACCCAACGTCTGGAGGAGGAATGCCTCATATTCCACCTTGGGACTCTACAACCACACGGGATCAATGTGGATTTCAGTTTCCTCATTTCCCCTCCTCCCACATTATTCCAGTATTAAGTCTCCAGAGTAAACAGCCTAAGCTCTCCCTATAGCTCAAATCCTCCAACTCTTCAGGTTTCACATCTTTCCAATAGGAAAGAGACCAGAATTGCACGCAATATTCCAACAGTGGCCTAACCAATATCCTGCACAGCCATAACATGACCTCCCAACTCCTGTACTCAATAGTCTGACCAATGAAGGAAAGCATTCCTGACCTGTCCATCACTCCTCTCTCTGACCTATCACCACCTCCCTCACCATTCACTTATCGCTTTCTCAGCTACCTTCCCCCAACCCCAACCCCCTCCCATTTATCTCTCAGCCCCCTCCAGCCCAAAAGCCTCATTCTTGATGAAGGGTTTATGCCTGAAACATCAATCCTCCTGCTCCTCGGATGCTGCCTGACCTGCTGTGCTTTCCAGCACTAGATTCTCGACTCTGATCTCCAACATCTGCAGTCCTTACTTTCTCCTCGGCCATTCCTGAGGTCTCTCCTGGAGTACTGTGCCATGTACGGGTCAGCCAGTTATAGGAAGGATACTATCAAGCTGGAGACCGTTCAGAAAAGATTTACCAGCATGTTGGCAGGTATGGAAGGTTTGAGTTATAATGAACAACTGGATAGGTTGAGACTGGTTTCATTGGATTGTAGAAGGCTGACAGGCAACTTATGGAGGTTTATGAAATCATGACGGGTTTGGAGAAGGTGAATAGCAAAAGACTTTTCCCTCGGATGGGGGAGATTTCAAGGATTTGGATAAACATGAGGTCCTTCATTTTGGGAAAGCAAATCTTAGCAGGACTTAATGGTAAGGTCCTAGGGAGAGTTGCTGAGCAGAAAGACCATGGAGTGCAAGTTCATAGCTCCCTGAAAGTGGAGTCACAGGTAAATAGGATAGTGAAGGTGGCGTTTGGTATGCTTTTCTTTATCGGTCAGAAGATTCAGTACAGGAGATGGAAGGTCATGTTGCGGCTGTACAGGATATTGGTTAGGCCACTGTTGGAATATTGCGTGTAATTCTGCTCTCCCTCCTATTGAAAGGATGTTGTGAAACCTGAAGGGGTTGAGAAAAGATTTACAAGGACATTGCCAGGGTTGGAGGATTTGAGCTATTGGGAGAGGCTGAATAAGCTGGAGCATCGGAGGCTGAGGGGTGACCTTATAGAGGTTTATAAAATAATGAGGGGCATGGATAGGATAAATAGACAAGGTCTTTTCCCCGGGGGGGGGGGGGGGGGAGTCAAGAACTAGAGGGCATAGGTTTGGGGTGAGAGGGGAAGATATAAGAGAGACCTAAGGTGCAACTTTGTCACGCAGAGGGAGGTATGTGTATGGAATGAGCTGCCAGAGGAAATGGTGGAGGCTGGTACAATTGTAACATTTAAAAGGCATCTGGATGGGTATATGAATAGGAAGGGTTTGGAGGGATATGGGCCAAGTGCTGGCAGGTGGGACTAGATTGGGTATGACTCTGACCAGGAGGCATATTTTTGAGGAGAGGGGAGAGAGCTTCAAAAAAAAAGGTGACTTTTTTTTGTTTTTGTGGTGTTCATGTGTGGAATGAACTTCCCGAGGACGTGGAGAATGTACTCTGTTACAATGTTTAAAAGACATTTGGATAAGTACATGAATAGGAAAGGTTTTGAAGGATATGGGCCAGGAAGCAGGCAGGTGGGACTAGGTTAGTTTGGGAACATGGTCAGCATGGACTGGTTGGACAAAAGGGTCTGTTTCCATGCTCTGCAACTCTGAGGCTTGGATGCCTGTAGATAGATGGGAGTTGGGACAATTTCAAAGCTTGGGTTAAGACAATTGAAACGGCTTATTGAAGATGCTGTGGAGAGAGAATGGAGATATACAACAGAATCAGACAACCGAAGAATGGGAACGCAGGAGGAAGTACAAGATTGGAAGAAATTGGACCCTAAACAATATAAGGCAGAGCAAGGAAACTGTTAATCTTTGACCCTGAACATCTAAGCGATGTTCACGCTCCCACACTTGACTCCACCAAAATATTCCGGTCTCCCGTATATGCTTCCCCTCAAAAGCATCCACGGTAAACATCTCAATACCAATTGCAAACTCTACTCACCAAAGGCAGAGTTGGGAGTGAGGCAGGGAGAGGAAAGAAGAGATGTGTAACCAGTTGCACAGGGAGACCAATGCAACTCATTGAATGAGTATAATGAGCAGGGTCAGACATTGCTGCTAAAATCCAGAGCTTCTAGTACCTGCAGCTGTACACGTTCCAAATGTTTGCCAATTGATTATCACTCATGATAACATGGGCTCAGTGGTTGCCTTGCTGCTTACCCTTGTGAGGGTGATTAAGGATGGGTAACAAATGCTAACCTTGACAGCATCACCTGTATCTGATATCTGAAATATATAAACCTCTCTCCGCGGCCTACCCTCACTTCCAAGTTCCCCAAAGAAATGTTTGAAATATTTGCGATTTTAATCTATCCACAATCCCATCCTTTCCCATTGTTTTTAAGCACTCACACCTCACTTAACATTCCCAGGCGTAGTGCTATTAATGACTAGACAATCAATCGCAGAGACCCAGGTTCTATCCCACCACTGCAGACTGTGGAATTTGAATTCAGTAAGTATCTGGCAATGGGACTCTAATGATGACCAGAGTCCATCTCAATCAGTCAATACCCTTGAGGAAAGGAAGTTGCCATAGTCACCTGGTCTGGCCTACACTTGACTCCAGAAACACAGCTAATGTGGGTGACCCTTAATTGCTCTCTGGGCAGTTCTGGATGAGTAATAAATACTGGGCTCACTAATGACACCCTTATCCCATGAAGGGATTTTTTTAAAAATGCTTGCATCCCCACCCCCCCACCCAGTTTCTGTCCCAACTTTGGCACTCATTTTGGTCTCAAATTCCAAGTTCTCAAAAATTCTTGAGCCCCTCTTGTACAATTTCTGTGTTGAGCCTTTTCCCCCTGGGGGTGGGGAGAAGGGGGAAGGTAGCTGAGTGCGCAATAGTTGGATGGAGATGGGGAGAAAGGTGATAAGTTAGAGGTCTTTTTCCTGGTTTGGGGGGGGGGGGGGGGGCGGGGTTTCAGAACTCGAGGGCAAAGGTTTAGAGTGAGAGGGGAAATAATTTAGAAAGGACCTAAGGGGCAGCTTTTTCACACAGAGGATGGTGCATGTATGGAATGAGCTGCCAGAGGAAGTAATGGAGGCTGGTACAATTTCAACATTTAAAAGGCATCGGTATGGGTAAATGAATAGGAAGATTATAGAGGGATATGGGCCAAGTACTAGCAAATAGGACTAAATGAATTCAGGATATTTGGTTAGCATGGAGGTGTTGGACTGAATGGTCTGTTTCCATACTGCACAAGTCTATGAGGTTGACAAAAAAAAACTAGAAACCTCAACATGGTGAGTATCCCATTAGTAGAAAGAGATAATGTTGAATACCGAGTGGGTGTTAGTCTTTAGCCTGGAGGTGTCACACCAACAAGAACTGTATGTTTCACGGAGCAGTCACTGGGGATTGGACACCATTCAATCAAATGCAAGGCATTCAGATTTATATATAGTTGTTAGTTCATTGTTCTCCGTTATACTTTAAAAAATAAAATGGTTAATTTTGACTTTAGTTCTTGGCCACTGTAATTTTTACAAATTACTGGATGGGATAAATCTTGTGTTGCTGGTTTTAAATTAAGCAGGAAGAGTTTACCTACCCCGTGTCGTAACAAGTCTGTACCAATAGCGGGCAAGTTGTTGGAAGGAATCCTGAGGGACAGGATTTACATGTATTTGGAAAGGGCAAGGACTAATCAGGGATAGTCAATAAGGCTTTGTGCGTGGGAAATCATGCCTCATTAACTTGATTGAGTTTTGGTTTGTAGTCGTAACCAAGGGAACTCAGGAGGGCAGAGTGGTGGACTGGATCTATGTGGACCTCAGTCAGATGTTTGACAAGGTTCCTCATGGGGGACTAGTTAGCAAGTTTAGGTCACGTGGAATACAGGGAGAACTAGCGATTTGGATACAGAACTGGCTCAAAGATGGAAGATGGAGGGTGGTGGTGGGAGGGTTGCTGTTCAAACTGGAGGCCTGTGATTGACGCTGGGTCCACTGCTTTTGGTCATTTATATAAAGGATTTGGATGTGAACATAGGAGGTATAGTTACTAAGTTTTCAGAGGACACCAAAATTGGAGGTGTAGTGGACAATGAAAAAAGGTTACTTCAAAATACAACAGGAATGTGATCAGATGGGCCAATGGGCCAAGGAGTGGCAGATGGAGCTTAATTTAGATAAATGTGAGGTGCATTTTGGAAAGGCAAGTCAGGGCAGGTCTTATACACTTAATGGAGTGTTGCTGAACAAAGAGACCTTGGAGTGCAGGAATTGCAGTATAGGATTGGAAGGTCATGTTGGGGTTGTACTGGACATTATTTAGACTTTTGGAATAGTGTGCGCAATTCTGGTGTCCCTGCTATAGGAAGGATGTTGTGAAACTTGAAAAGGCTCAAAAGATTCACAAGGATGTTGCCAAGGTTGAAAGATTTGAACTCTAGGGAGAGGTTGAAAAGGCTGGGGCTGTTTTCCCTGGAGCGTCAGAGGTGAGAGGTGACCTCATTGGTTTATAAAATCATGAGGGGCATCGATAAGGTAAACAGACAAGGTCTATTCCCTGGGGTGGGGGAATCCATAACTAGAGGGCATAGGTTTAGGGTGAGGGGGGGGAAACATTTAAAAAGGGACCTAAGGGGCAACTTTTTCACACAGAGGGTGGTGCGTGTATGGAATGAGCTATGAGAGCAAGTGGTGGAGGCTGGTACTATTGCAACATTTAAAAGGCATCTGGATGTGTCCATGAAGAGAAAGGGTCTAGAGGGACAATGGGCCAAATGCTGGCAAATGGGACTAGATTAGTTTCGGATATCTGGTCAGCATGAGACGAGTTGGACCGAAAGGTCTGTTTCCGTGCTGAACATCGCTGCCACTGTGTGTGTAACTCTAGGCAATTAGGAACGGCTAGTAAATTCTCTACGTGCAACAATTACTTAGAGCCACAAGGTGGCAGCTGAGAACACCACATCCCCAACACGTTAAAGGCATCTGGCTCCCAGTGCCGTGCATTCGTGAGCGGAGAGGATTCTGAAAATTCTGATGGTAGAAACATTGCAACTTATAACCTTCGCTTGTTCTTACCTTACAAGACTGATCGCAGTCATTACCACAGTCCTAGCTCAGATGGTGTATGATGTAGAAACGTACCTACCCCATGATTTGGAGGTAAACTCAAGAATGTGAACAGGTGACAGCAGGCTGGGCATACAGTCCAAATGATCGAATAGTGCAGTGAAATCCCCTGGTTTGGTCAAAACTGAACGACAACGGTGAGCGACTCTACACAAGACTAGCACATACTCGAGAGCAGGCTTCATAAAGAGTTTGAACTAGACCTTCCCAACACTTAGTTACAACTAGTAACTAACTCACAAAAAAGTGATTTGCATTGATAAAATCATGTCCAGGATACCAACACTTCCCTACCACGGGCAGGACAACTAACCTGGGCCCTGTGGTTTGGGGGCAGCCTGTGTTGGGAATATAGGCATTTGGGAGGAACCAGAAGCCAGGGTGTGGATGGCTTTAGAATCTGTGACCTTCCGTTATCGATTTAGCTGAAAGTGATGAGGATTGGTAACACAAAAATTCCATGGAATGACTGATTAATATAAACACACAGACAGAGACAGACACAAACTAAAGAAACATTGGTCTGCAGCACATGTACAGAGAAAACAAGTTAACGTGGAGCGCAGTGACTCAGTTCTGATGGGCATTAAACTGCTTTCTCTCTACAGATGCTGCGACACCTGCTGTTTCTCTAACACAGTGTTTGTTGTATATACAAAAAGGCAAAGGTTGACGACTCAAGGTTGTAAAATGTTTAAGCCTGGATTTTCTACCACCCGTGCCCACAGACAGCTAAACCAACAACCAACTTCAGTGGAAATAAAAATTAAATCAGACCAGTTGATACTATGATTGGGTGGGAGGGACAGAGGGAAAACAGGGAAGCAGAGGTGAGCTCAGTTTGACTAAGCTCCTCCACTGATTTTCAGCCAAGTGGCAGAATGAAGAAACGAATCGCAGTTCCATTCTGGGCACATACTTCAGTGCGGTACTGGGTTGCGTCCATGCCTCTGTGGCAGGAGGCTGTGGGTTTGAGCGCCCCGTTCCAGGACGTGGTCAAGGCAGGTGCACCGGGGATGTGTCAAAGCCCTTCCAATGGCAGGCAGAGAGAGGGAGAATGAGAGAGAGAGAGAGAGAGAGGGGGAGAATGAGAGAGAGAGAGGGGGAGAATGAGAGAGAGAGAGGGGGAGAATGAGAGAGAGAATGAGAGAGAGAGAGAATGAGAGAGAGAGAGAATGAGAGAGAGAGAGAATGAGAGAGAGAGAGAATGAGAGAGAGAGAGAGAATGAGAGAGAGAGAGAGAATGAGAGAGAGAGAGAATGAGAGAGAGAGAGAATGAGAGAGAGAGAGAGAGAGAGAGAGAGAGAGAGAGAGAGAGAGGGAGAATGAGAGAGAGAGAGAGAGAGAGGGAGAGAGAGGGAGAATGAGAGAGAGAGAGAGAGAGAGAGGGAGAATGAGAGAGAGAATGAGAGAGAGAGAATGAGAGAGAGAGAGAGGGAGAGAGAGGGAGAATGAGAGAGAGGGAGAATGAGAATGAGAGAGAGAGAGAGAGAGGGAGAATGAGAGAGAGAGAGAGAGAGAGGGAGAATGAGAGAGAGAGAGAGAGAGAGAGAGGGAGAGAGAGGGAGAATGAGAGAGAGAGAGGGAGAATGTGAGAGAGAGAGGGAGAATGTGAGAGAGAGAGGGAGAATGTGAGAGAGAGAGAGAGAGAGAATGAGAGAGAGAGAGGGAGAATGAGAGAGAGAGGGAGAATGAGAGAGAGAGAGGGAGAGAGAGAGAGGGAGAATGAGAGAGAGGGAGAGAGGGAGAGAGAGGGAGAGAGGGAGAGAATGAGAGAGGGAGGGGAGAATGAGAGAGGGAGGGGAGAAAGAGAGAGAATGAGAGAGAGGGAGAATGAGAGGGAGAATGAGAGGGAGAATGAGAGGGAGAATGAGAGGGAGAATGAGAGGGAGAATGAGAGAGAGAGAGAGAGAGAGAGAGAGAGAGAGAGAGAGAGAGAGAGAGAGAGAGAGAGAGAGAGAGAGAGAGAGAGAGAGAGAGAGAGAGAGAGAGTGTGTGTGTGTGTGTGTGTGTGTGTGTATATTGTGTCAGGCACATGACAGAGAACACCAGAGGCTGCACGGTCACTGTCCATCGCTCCAGACTGCGACGTGAATGTGAAAAATGCAAGTTGTCACAGGAAGCAGGGGCCCAGGCAGTCTGTAACATACCACCAGAGAACAGAAAGAAAGCTACCTGTGCGGCAATTCATTGTCTCAATAGGTCTATTTCTCAACAGTGAAACAATTTACAAACTTCAATAAATATTTAACAAAAAAAATTTGGGATACACTGTACAAAAATCAAGAGCAATTAAACTGACCAGCAGCTGTTGTAAGTTTTTCCCTACAGCTGTGCAATACATCCAAAAAGTTAAAGATTACAATGTTTACCCACAAAAAGAAATTCAAGTACTGCATACACACAGTCCATAAATTAAAGGTTCTTTTAAACTTTCTTTCATATTAATTTGACAAATAAAATACTATTTACAAAACGTTTCCTTCTTCTTCCCTGAGATTGGGCTCAGTCACAGCACACACAGGTTTATGTTTTAACAAAAACAGAACACATGCCTGATCAGAAATGGCTTATTGGTTTGCTTCCTCTTTTTTTAAAATTCAAGTTTGGCAGGAGTTTGCTGGCAAGAGATAGACTGAGGGAATGGAAGAGGAGGAGAGGAGAGGAGGATGGGGGTGTGGGAAGACGGGGGGGTGTGGGAAGGTGAGATGAGAGCAAGAGAGAAAGGGGGATCAAGATGGAAGGAGCGGCCAGACAAGATGGTGGTTGGGGGAGATGTGACAAGAGTATGCAGGGTTTTGTGGGGGTGCGGGGGAAGGGTGAAGAGAAGACGAGACAGAGAAGAGGGGGCAGGGAGACAAAACTCAGAGGAGAGATATGGGGGAAGACAGTGGAGAGTGAGGTAAGAGCGGGGAGAGAAAGAAAAAGAGAGGGTGAAGGCAGAAGAGAGAGAAAGGGGGGGAAGAGAGGTGGGAAACAGCAAAGAAAGGGGGGGGAAAGGGAAAAGAAAGGGGGAGAAGAGGAGGGAAGAGAGGAGAGAGTGTGGGAGTGAAGATGGAGAATTAAAGGGGAGGGAGAGAGGGGGATGGAGGGGAGGGAGGGATGGAGGGGAGGGAGGGATGGAGGAGAGGGAGGGATGGAGGGGAGGGAGGGATGGAGGGGAGGGAGGGATGGAGGGGAGGGAGGGATGGAGGGGAGGGAGGGATGGAGGGGAGGGAGGGATGGAGGGGAGGGAGGGATGGAGGGGAGGGGAGGGAGTAAGAGAGACACTGCAAAGAGGTATATATCAGAGGAGTTTTGGTATAGCAGTTAGTTTGTGGTAATCCATAGGAATTTCTGGGCTGCCAGGTGAGTGTTTTTTTGGTCATTGTTTGAGCTGGCTGGAAGTCAGGGTACCGAGCGGGGGCTTGAGAATTGCCACACGAAGGAAATTCGATTCCCTGCAAGTACTGTCTCAGGCCCAGAGAACAGAATGTCAAGGTACCTTCCATATTCATCCTAACTCGTACACAGACTTGCTTCCTCAGAGACGGTATTTCTTTTGACAGGCTTGCTGAGAGAGACTAAGACCTACAGCATCGTCATTTTTTTTTGTACATTTTAAGACTGCTCCATCTGTTTCTTTCTGAAGAGTTACAGAGAATGCTACAGAGAAACTAAACCATTCACCGGCTTGAGAGAAGGGACAGGCACCTGGGGGGAGGGGGAGATGGGTGGTGGTGGTGGTGAAGACACCTCAGTAGTGAGCCTGCAATAAGGGCTGACTTCTGATCTCTTGTTGCCGGATTGATGCAGCATCCCCAACCAACGACCCCATTTGGGCAGTGGAAGAGGGGCGCTCAAGGGTGACCCCAGAATACAGCCCATCCAAACCTTGAAATAGTTGGAGGGAGGGTCACTGCAGGTGACACTCAGAACATTCGAGCGACATAGAAAACTGCTCCAGCCAAAGTCTAAATGGGTCGAATAGAGAGAAAATCAGAAATGTAAAAAATACTGATATTGGGAGTGAAATCTGGGTTGTGCTAGGGAATGGAACACTTCCACTTTTTTTTTGGCACTAAACGTCCGCGTCACATTTCTCACACATACAGGGGGGGCAGTAAAGTGCCCCATGCTCAGATAATACACCTTTGGAAAGAATGCCACGCCGGTTTTACAGCGTGAAGCTACCCCCCCACCCCTCCCAACAATCCCTGGGTCAGTGCGCTGAGTTTCCGCTGCATGAGGAGAGGGAGCGGTGGATGGGCACCGACAAAACTCAGCTCCAAGAAGTCAGACCACTCAGATGAGAATCGCAGCACTGCTGAGATTCACACGGAGGTTTTTATGGGTGGGGGGGAAGCAAATGACAGCCTGCCACTCTAGAACTTCTGGTTTAAAAAAAATTGGGGGTGGGGGGTGACAAAAGGTAGGTTTAAACACTCTTGCAAATCCTTAGGTGGGGAGTATACACTCTGTGCATCTCTTCTCCCCTCTCTCTCTTCCCCCCTCCCCCCCAAAAGCTTCCCTCACTCGATGTATGCCAGGTACTGCAACGGAACACTTTCTATTAGTAAACAACTGCTTCACAGAACAGACAACTAACACTCAGATCTATGAAACGACTGGAGACTCTCAGCCAGGGTGACCAACTCATCGCCTGCCAGTTCAACCCCTTTTAGACACTGGTGGCTCCCACATCTCACTGCCAGCACTATCCCCCAACTCTCCATCACCAGTGAGACCTTGATCCAGCCTCGGCAGATCCCTTGGACCGAACAGCCGGGTATCTAGGAGGGGGTGGGCCAAGTCCCTGCTTCTCAGCCGCAGGAATACTGATGCATGTGGAATGACTAGGTGGGTTTATGCCTCTTTCTCGCTTTTTTTTTTGAAAATTAAAAAAAAAGATAAAAAGGACTTCGACTGCAACGTAGGAAGACTTGGGCCAGGGTGGAATCCTGAACTTCAGCCAAAGCGTTCTCGAACCAGCATCATAAGCTTTTTCTTGCCTTTATAGGTTTGTTTGAGGTTGTCTATGAACTGTGTAAACTGAATGTGCCCGTCCTGAGCCATCAGGAAGGTCTCCCGGGCTTTGCTGAGGAACTCGATGAACTCGCTGTAATGGCGGGGGCTGATGTGGGTCAGGCGAGAGTGCGTGGTGCTGATGTATGCATCGATCGTCGCGTTGAGAAGCTGGCAGAGCGGGGCCTTCTCCGTCGACATGAGCTTCCCGGAATTCCTGCGGCCAGGAATGCCAGCCAAGCCCGGGGCGGACATGGTCCACCTCCTCAGGATGTCTGACAGCACGGGGGCGCACTGGACGCTCTTGATGACCAGCGGCACGATGGCGGCCAGCTCGTTCTTGCCCAGCGAGTGGCTCAGCGAGCAGGCCCACAGGACGTCGTTGATGGCCGTGTGGGTGTCCTGATTGTAGGCGACGTTGAGGTGGGACAGGGCCAGGCTGGCCATTTTGTAGGCGCGGATCGGGAAGCCCCTGTGCTCCATGTACCGGGCGATGGTGAACAAGTGCGAGTAGCTCATACCTGTGGAGGCAGAATCCAGGACAATCTGGTACGCGGTTTCAAAGGCTACGTGGTTCTTTTCGCACAGTGTCAGCGCTGACAGTGCGCAATTCTGAGGGTCCTTCATTGTACACTGGAGTGCAAGTGTCCGTGCACAACTGTCCAGCTCCTCGCGTTGGGTATAGTCCAAATTCAAGCGCAGGACAGTGGCGTGAGAGGTCACTGTGGCAGCTACTATTGTAGTGGCTTCAGTTGGAGTGAAGAGAGAATACCAATTCTGCATTATATTCATCAAGGCACAAACACCTGCAAGATGCAAGAGAAACACTCCTTAACAAGCAGTACAAGATGACAGGTTGCTAGCAAAGCAAACACGTCTACAAAATTAACAGTTTGCATTTATACTGTGTTGTGCATAACCTCAAGGCATCCCCATTTATGGCCAACAAACCACTTCTGATGTTAGCAGGAGTTTTGTTGTCACGTGAGTACAGCAAAAAGCTTACAAGTCGCCACTTACAGGGCACCATCTTGGGCTCAAAGGTACAGATTCTTCAGTAAAGAAAACTTAGAAAAGCTACGAAATAAAAAAGTTAGGCATTAAAGATCATGGAAATAAATCAGATAAGTAAGTAATTGATAGGAATCAAGCCAGCCAATCCTACACCAGCAAGATCCTGGTGAAATAAGATCATAAAATGAAGTGATGGGGGAGGTGATAAACAATGGCCTAACAAGTGTATCCACCAGAGAGATTTAAAAAGTCTCATCAGAACGATGATGAAGGAGACAGCCTGAGTACTGCACTGGAAGCAACAGACGTGCAATGTTCCTGCAACATAAGTGGAACTGACACCGATCTTGCTCAGAGCCACAGGAGTGCGGCCAACACTAGGTTCCGAGGTAACATCTGTCTTGGAGGAAGAACATGAAGGGCCCCCCCCTACCTCCCCCAGTTTAGATGTGGGTGGCCTCTGGTGGGCCAGTGTCACAATTAATTACAATATCCCTGGGTTTCATCTATAAACATAAGCCAAGGCCTCTTGATATAGACTGGGACTGTATGCCCAGCACAGCAGACCCAGCGCTTTATGTGACGTACACGTTAGTTAAACTGCACAGCCTGAAGAATTGAGGCTACACAAATTACCACTGGAGAAGCAGTGACTATGGGTCTGGGCCTCAGTGAGAGAATAAAGAGTGTGCAGGAAAAATGGTGTAGTATTATCACTTGACTAGCAATTTAGGAGTTAAGGCGAATGCTCTGGACACAGATTCAAATCTCTTTGGCAGCTGGCAGAATTTAAAGTTGGGGGAAAAAAAGAATTTAAATTTAGTTTTGTGCCCCTATCAATGAGATTATCATTGAACTCGCATAAAAACCCATCTGGTTTACTAATGCCCTTCAAGGAAGGAAATCTGCCATCCTTACCTGGTCTGGCCAACATGTGATTCCAGACTCTCAGCAATGTACTTAGAACTACAGAATCCCCACATGCGGTAAGATGCCGTTTCACCCATTGGGTCCACATCAATCTTTCAAAGGGCATCCCAGCCAGATCCAGATCCGGTGCCCCACCCGATCCCTGGTAACCCTGCATTCCCCATGGCTAACTCACCTGGTCTGCACATTCCTGGACACTACGGGGCAATGCAGCTCGGCCAATCCACCCTAGCCTGCACATCTTTGGGCTGTGGGAGGAAACTGGAGCACCCGGAGGAAACCCACCCAGACACGGGGAGAACGTGCAAACTCCACACAGAGACAGTCACCCGAGGGTGGAATCGAACCTAGGTCCCTGGCGCTAAGAGTGCTAACTACTGAGCCACTGTGTTGCCCATTTGTGGTTCACTTAGCTGCCAGCTGAAATGGCTCAAGTCTCAGTTCAAGGGCAGTTAGGAATGTATAATAATTGCTGGCCTTGCCAATCATACCTGCATCCCATTTAAGAATGTTACAATTAAAAAAAACTTGTCACTTACCAACTTCCGTAGCACAGCTCACCAACCAACGGACCATCTCACGGCGTCGCCAGTTCATAGTTGACAGTGTCATTCTCATTACCTGTAGGCAGGAAGTCCAACGGTCAAGGTACAGTGAGGAGGCATTAATGAGAGTTCTGATCATTTAAACGTTACAGGCAGAGCTTCTAGAGAAGACATCATTCAGTTTCTCGAGTGTCAGCCTTTTGTAATGCTGGGTGCATTGCACAGAGGGTCGTAACCAGGAAAGATTTGCCACAGAGCACAGCACAGTGGCTCACCTCTGGCAAAACGGCCTTCACAGCAGATCACACAGCGGAGAAGAGAAAGTTGAACAAGACTTCTACAATAAACTGCACGCCTGCCCACTGACCCTTAAACAAACATCTCAGGACGAGGGAGCGCGGGATATAAATGCACAACGAGCAAGTTAACATGTACAGACAAAATCCAATTCCTCAAGCGGACTGCTTCACTACTGAGTGATACGTTCAACTACATTCTGGAGAATGTGATAAGAGTGCCAGGAAATCCTCAGAAAATAATGCCACATGCAGAGGAGACAGGCAGGGCTCAGGGTTTAATGGAGAACATCATGCCCTCGTTCTGACAGGCAGCACTAGACTGTTGGCCATACCAACCACTTTGGTGCACTTTGCATATTCCCCACAACAACCTCAAGGGTTTGAAACACACAATACAAAGATCCTCAAAGATCCTCAAATTACAAGTATACAACAAGCCATAAGTCAAGACTGGAAATGAACACACAAACAACCTAGATGGTGCAAGGAACTCCAAGTTGGTGTTGCTAGCAGGGTTTCCAAAAAAGAAAAACCGCTTTCCTTCTGGACTTGACAGAATCACAGCAGGACAGTTAATGCAGGCAAGTACAGTTTGGGCATCGATCACAGCTACAGGAAATCAACCTATGGTAAAAGCCTCAGTGATCTCTCCATCCCTTCAAATTAAACCTTGAGTTTTTATTGCCTTATATTGGCAAATCCTTTCCAATGTGAAGATAAGGCACATGGGGTCATTTCTAACCTCCAGATTCAATCATTCCAAGGCTCTCCCACATCGGTTTCCACCTTACATTCAACACAATGGGGCTCATCCAAAACTCTAGGCCCATTTACCCATAGGTCGCGCACACTGACTATTTTCATAGAATCACTCAGGAGAGGGGAAGCCCTTCAGCCCATCGAGACTGTACTGCCATTCTAGTATTTTCAGCCTGGATTTCCAAATCCTCCCCTGACCTCACCTTACTCATCTCCATAGCCTCTGCCACAACTCAGACCTCTGCACTCCACTAATTCCAGCCTCACGAGTAATCCCAATTTCAAGTGCCTCACCTCGTGGGTATGGATCCTTCGACAGCCCTGAGCTCTGGAATTCCTTTCCTGCAATTCCTGCCTTGCTTCTTCCATGATATCTCTTGAAACCTACCCTTTGTGGATAAACCTTTAGTCACCTATTCTAGTATCCTACAGGGATTTGGGCCAAATACTGCACACTTCAACAGAATGCTGCTGTTAAGTGCGGCACGGTGGCTCAGTGGTTAGCACTGCTGCCTCACAGCACCAGGGTCCCGGGTTCGATTCCAGCCTTGGGAGACTGTGTGCGTGGAGCTTGCATATTCTCCCCGTGTCTGTGTGGGTTTCCTCCCACAGTCCAAAGATATTCAGGTTAGGGTGAATTGGCCATGCTACATTGCCCATTATGTTAGGGGATGTGTAGGTTAGGTGCAATTAGTCAGGGGTAAATACAGCATAATAGGGTGGGGGAATGGATCTGGATGGGTTACTCTGCGGAGGGTCAGTGTGGACTTGTTGGGCTGTGGAATCCCCTGTTTCCACACTGTAGGGATTCTCTGATACAATTCTATGAAATGCCTCTAAATGTTTTACCAAATGAATGGCACTATAAAATTGTAAGCTCTTAGGATAATGGGAAATAATCTGTCAATTCTACATGTAGTTCGACAGTAGAAATTAAATGGAGGATAAAATGGGAGAGAATTTTTTTTCCATAAATGTTGAATTGACAGCGAACGGAGGCAGAGACAATAATATTAAAGCAGACCCACCTGTAAGCCTAGCTCCAGGGATACATTGAGGAGTGTAATGTCAGGTGCAGAATTTGGTGGCGTAGCTGTTTTGCAAGCATCCTGCGCTAGCTTGTATATGAGTGATGGAGAATGAATGTTCTGCTGAATGGATTCCAAGACCACTCTCAGCCACTTTGGATCTCCTGCAACAAAAAGGAAATATTATTTGATCGAACCAGCAAGGAGACACTAAGTAAGAACACTTGCACAGAAGGGAGTTTGAACTACAACCTCTGGCTCATTTATCACAGGTTTAAATGATTTATCAGAAGTAATTCCCATCAGTGGAGTTGTGAAAATAGAATCTATAAACGTAAGTTAGTTGTTAAACACTAGAAAGGGATATCTGATCACCTTGCACCTTATTTGGGAAAATACAATGGCTTGAAGGCCAGGAACACTCAGTCAGATGTATGATGAGCTGAACTGTGCTACTGATTTAAAATCATCAGGAACACAGTACATAAACAAGAATATGAAAGGATAAAGGCTCAGAGCCAAGGTATTCTCCTAGACAGTTAAGTGAGTGGCATTTGGAAGAGTTCAGGAACTGCTCGTTACCAGTCCTCTTCCACAAGAATATAATCACAAGGCACAGGAAGGACCTTAAAAAGATATAGAACGCCTGACCCACCCACCCCCTCTCCCATTTAACAAACTAATATAGATCTCATAATTACTCCCCATTTGGCCTGGAAGCAGGACCTGAAGATAATATAAAAACCAAACAAAGGCTGCAAGACTACAATAATCCAAGGGCAGACTTGAGAAAAATACAAGTGTTTTTATTTTAGAAAGGATGAAAAAAAAAGGAAAGAAAATATAATTTCTTATTATACATGTAGACTTTCAAGAGAGAACATGAAAGTGAGAGAAGCTGAAGTGGAAGAACATATTACAGCTGGTGTTTTCATAAGCTCAGTTTTCAGGAAACCGTGAATTTCAGAAACATTTTGAAAGCAAGTTCAGTAAAAGTAGGAGTCTTCCGGTAGGATGTTTGGTTGAGAAACACATTCAGGAGGAAGGGGATTGCAGAATAGAGAGCCTGAAGTGAATAACTGACACACAGTTGGTGTGGTGATCAGGGTTTCAAACTGTACGGTGTAAGCTGGTTCAGTGACTCCACATTATTCAGGTGCTACTCGGAATGGCACAGCGGTCGGAGTTTCCCAAAAAGCCTTTCAAATGTACCAGCTTTGTCGGAGGCTGGGTAACCTTAACAGAATCCCTACAGTGTGGAAACAGGCCATTTGGCCCAAAATGTCCACACCAACTCTCCAAAAGGTAACTCATCCAGACCCATTCCCCTACACTATTACTCTACATCACCCCTGACTAATGCACCTACACATCCCTGAACACTATGGGGCAATTTAGCATGGACCAATCCACCCTAACCTACACATCTCTGAACACTATGGGCAATTTAGCATGGACCAATCCACCCTAACCTACACATCTCTGAACACTATGGGCAATTTAGCATGGACCAATCCACCCTAACCTACACATCTCTGAACACTATGGGCAATTTAGCATGGACCAATCCACCCTAACCTACACATCTCTGAACACTATGGGCAATTTAGCATGGACCAATCCACCCTAACCTACACATCTCTGAACACTATGGGCAATTTAGCATGGACCAATCCACCCTAACCTACACATCTCTGAACACTATGGGCAATTTAGCATGGACCAATCCACCCTAACCTACACATCTCTGAACACTATGGGCAATTTAGCATGGACCAATCCACCCTAACCTACACATCTCTGAACACTATGGGCAATTTAGCATGGCCAATCCACCCTAACCTACACATCCCTGGACACTATGGGGCAATTTAGCATGGACCAATCCACCCTAACCTGCACATCTTTGGATTGTGGAAGGAAACCAGAGCACCCAGAGGAAACCCACGCAGACACGGGGAGAATGTGCAAACTCCACACAGACAGTCACCAGAGGCTGGAATCGAACCAGAGTCCCTAGTTCTGTGAGGCAGCAGTGCCAACCATGAGTTTGTTTAGCAGCTTCCTTGACTGAAAGCCTTATGCTCTTCTTCCATTGATCCATCCAGTGGCAATTGAGTTTCAGCCCTTCAGCATGGAGAACGCGCCCATTAACAACTTCAGTGATCATTCTGATATTATTTAGGAGTTCATATTCTTCCAGCTGATTAAGCACTACTCCAGTGGTTCACTTCTCAGCCTGGTTTGCCCTTGGGATCGTTCCTATGCTGTCATTTTGAAGCAGTTTGTTTTCTGCCTACTGCTATGAGCTGAATAACTGGATAATATAAACATACACCTATGAACTAGGAGCAGAAATAGGGTATTCGGTCTCTCGAGCCTGCTCTACCATTAAACAAAATCATGGATCTGAGCGTTCATGTTTCAAATTCCACATTTCCAGACATCCCTATCCCTTAGATTCTTGTTCAGCAAGGGAATCAATTGACCTACACCTTAAAAATATTCAAAGATGCACCTCCACTGCCTGCCGAGGTGGAGCACTCAAGTTTTCAACTGAGACAGAACTTGCCGAATTTTTGTCCAATAAGTGCGATCATCAATTTTTTTTGTATTAGAAGTGGTTCAGTGGTTAGCACTGTTGCCTCACAGCGCCAGGGACCCGATTCGATTCCACCCTCGGGCGACTGTCTGTGCGGAATTTGCACATTCGCCCCGCGTCTGTGTGGGATTCCTCCCACAGTCCAAAGATGTGCAGGTTACATGGATTAGCCATGGGAAATGCAGGGTTACAGGGATAATGGTGGGTGTGGCTGAGATGCTCTTCAGAGGGTCAGTGCAAACTTGATGGGCCAAATGGCCTCTTTCTACACTGAGGGGATTCTATGATCCCAAGTGCCCCTTAGTTCTCAACTGACCCACAAGGAGAAAACATCCTTTTCCACATCCCCCTTTAAGACTAGTTACTCTTCCAAGCTCCAGTGAAAACGAGCCCGGCCTGTTTAACCTCTCTGAATAAGGCAACCACAGCGTTCCAACTGTTAACCTTACGCTAATTCACAAATTACATCCAGAATTTGAGAGCTTGTCCTTTGTACATTGAATTAATCTCAAAAATGCAGCTCAGTTGGTTTAAATCAGTCAAATGAAGCATCAACAAAACAGACAAACTCTACAGGCAGAAGCAGCATTCTGGTTTTACTTTAAGATCGCGACCGTACAGATTCAAACTTGGTGAAAAAGCATTAGTTAACTTTCCTGGACACAGTCTAGGAGGAGAAAGTTCTGAGAAAATATTGAGAAGAAACTTGTTTAAACCTTGTTTAAAGGTGAACGAGACTGACCCTACAAGCTCTTAGTTTCACGTGGTCATTGCTTTCAAAAATTGAATGCCAGAATTGGGTCTGTGCAGTAACACACAGGTCCTGAAGATGGCACTGCGAGTATTTCCTAAGCAGCTTGAAAGGAGCAAAACAAAGCAGCTGTCTGCAGCCACAATCTGAGTCCAAAATGGCTCCATTGCAAAACGAAGCCAATAATTCATGTCAAAAGCATCAGTTCTGGCAGCAAGGACTGCATTCTTGCATCGTTACATCGAGCAAATGAATTTCAACAAACATGGGGACCTTGGTGACTACAGGAATTCAGTCACAGGAAGTCCCTTTGTGGACTGAGTCTGCCCAGCTCAGGAGGAGCGTGCCAAAACATGTTGAGAAAACTTCACGTTAAAATTAGACTTTAAAGTGGCATCCTGTTCTTCAGAAAAAGGAAGAACACCCACTGGTATGGCACAGATTGATCAGTATTCAAGAGAAAACTAGAACAACAGGCGGCCATTCAGCCCATTAAGCCAGCTCTGCTATCCATTATGACCACAGTCACAAGTCACACGACACCAGGTTATGGTCCAACGGGTTTGTTTGGCATCACAAGCCTTCGGAGCACTCCTGGTGTTGAGACTTCTGACTTTGTCCACCCCAGTCCAACGCTGGCATCTCTACATATTGATCATTCAACTTAGTACCCCAGTTTCTCTTTTGATCCCATTAGTCCCCCGCATGATGTGTAACTGCTTCTTGAGAACATTCCATGTTCTGATCTCAACTATGACAGGGAATTCAACAGGGTGAAGACAGTTCTCCTCATCAGTCCTAAACGACCTTTCAACTGTGACCCCCTGGTTCTGGACTCCCTGGTCATTGGGAGCTGCTTTCCTGTCTAGTCTCACTGGAGTTTTATTGAACCTGACCCACAAGGAACTCAAACACTGAACTGCTTTGATACGATGGTGTCTCGAGTTACCTTTCGCAGCTGTCAACATGGTGGATGCTAGCTCGCACTGTTGAGTTTCAAGATGCCCAAGGATGAACCAACGCGGGTAACGGCTTGGATCCACTAGTGCGACGAGGTGCGGGTGTGAGCCATCGCCTGCAGGTGCCATCGACTCCAGCACTGGCAGCCTGCAAGGGGACAATAAATAACAATGAGCAAGGGGACATGATGCTGAACAGCAGGCTCACAATCCAACTCACCACTGAATATAACAAATTATAAACTATTAGAAGAGTCAGGGAGCACTTCATGTGAAAACAAAACAAACTTTGCACAAAAATTCAAGAACGCTTTCTACACCTTTGTGGATGTGGAGAGCCAATTAAAATTTTCAAGAAACAAGGCCGATAGATTTTGATTGGGTAGAGCTCTCAAGAGCGATGGAACAAAGGCCTGCAACTGAACAGATGAATGGGTTGATTGGTACACTCCAGACGCAATGATCTTTTTTCGCTACTTGTTTAGGGAACGTGATGTGTTTCACTTTATACCATACCAATGGTCGCTGAATGCAACACAGTCACAATGCACTGTGCCAAAAAGCAGA